>NC_136527.1:120395686-120510686 GCF_053919585.1 Euprymna scolopes
CATTTTTTTTGCTCCACGGCTCTTCCTGATATAATTTTTTCTTAGCTTTATTTCATGGTAATTTTGTTTCTTTCTTCTCCTCCCCCATTAGCCTGTTAAATTTTTTTTTTTTGTATTGTCTCTGTTTAAAGATTTTCCCCATATTTTTCCTTTCTTCTCCACGTGGTCCATGTTCGGCGTCCTTTCAGATTTCGGATAGATTATATATATTTTTTTTAATATTTTGTATCTACTTTCTGTAGTGACGATGACAACGTTGCCTGCCTTCACCGGTGATGTTCGGGTTTGGTTTGCTCAACTCGAGTCTTATTTTGCGGCGAACAACATGTCAGAGCAAACGAAGCTGCACATTTTATTCAGTGCCTTCCCCGCGTCATTGACTCCTGCGGTCAAGGACTTAATAACGGACACCCCGTTAAACTCCACTTACGATAGCATAAAATGGGAGGTGCTACTACAGACGTCCGTGTCGGCGGAAAAGCGTTTTCAAACGCTGGTCCATGACGAGCACTTAGGTGACCGCAGGCCGACGGAACTACTCCGTAGAATGAGGGAACTGGCAGAGGACGTCCCTCCTGACAGTGCCTTAATTAAGCAGCTCTTTTTCTCAAGACTGCAGGCGCAAGTAAAGGCCATACTTGCGCCAATGTTTGAAAAACACACCGTCGATGTAGTAGCAGCATCGGCGGACAAGGTCATGGACATTGTGAGGGGGCCTACCACCGCGGCGATTCCACAACAGCCTGCTGAGGTACCCGCAGGCACCGCAAATGTAAGACAGGATGCTACATCGGTGGCTATACTAACGGCCATCAAACGCCTCACTAGAGAGGTGAGCAAGCTCAATATGGGCAGGTCGCACTCACCCAGACGCCGCTACAAAAGCCGTTCATCTTCCCCGCATCACCGTCGCCGTGCAAACATGCCGGGACTATGTTTTTATCATAGTCGCTATGGCGCTGAAGCACGGAACTGTAAAATGCCCTGCACTTTTAACAAACAGGGAAACTAAATTGTGGAAAGACGAGCACGGCAAACTTTCCACAAAATGCAAATAACCGTGCCTATTTCGTCACTGACGTAAAATCTCAAGCACGTTGCTTGGTAGACACTGGCGCTGCTTGTAGCATATGGCCACTTAGGCTACTTAAAGAAAGGCCACCAGTGTCATTGATGACACTGCAAGCAGTGAACCATTTGCCTATCCCCACGTACGGTCAAATTTCACGTTCTCTGGACTTGAATTTACGGAGAGACTTTACGTGGGTTTTCACCATAGCAGATCTACCGTACCCCATACTAGGCGCGGATTTCTTACATAATTTTAATTTAATGGTCGACATGTGCAGACGCCGGCTGATAGACGCTAGCACAGAACTTTCCGTCCCTGGCTCATTATCGAATGCCCCATCTATCAGCCCGGTATTTTTCATTGCCGCTGCGAATGATACATACCACGAGGTGCTACACTCCTACCCGGAGTTAACCAATTTAAATTTTGTGGTAAGCAAACCCACGCACACCACAAAACATCACATTGAGACCACAGGTGCTCCTGTGTTCTCACGCCCTCGTCGCCTCCCTGTGGATAAACTTAAAGCAGCGAAGGCAGAATTTAATCATATGCTACAGTTGGGAATTATACGCCCCTCGTCCAAGTCCTTGGGCTTCCCCTCTGCATATGGTCCCAAAACGAGACGGAGATTGGCGTCCGACTGGGGACTATAGACGACTCAATGCCATGACGGTACCTGATCGTTACCCAATCCCGCATATTCAGGACTTTGCTTCCTCTCTACATGGTTGTAAGACCTTCTCTAAGCTAGATCTGGTTAAGGCTTACCATCAGATCCCGCTGAATCCGGCCGACATACCCAAAACTGCGGTTACAACTCCATTTGGAGCGTTTGAATTTCTTACTATGCCTTTCGGCCTACGTAACGCTGCCAGTACTTTTCAGCGCTTTATGGATGAAGTAGTGCGTGATTCAGATTTCGTCTATAACTATATAGATGACATTCTCGTGGCTAGTGCCTCACCTAAGGAACACGTCACTCACCTCCGCTTACTTTTTGAACGGTTTCAGCAATACCAAGTGAGGATTAACCCTGGTAAATGCGTTTTCGGTGTTACGTCACTAGTTTTCCTGGGCCATATTATCAGCCCAGATGGTATATCTCCGTTGCCGGAAAAGGTGAAGGCTCTACAAGACCTTCAAACGCCCACTTCACTTCGCCAACTTAGGCACCTCCTTGGTCTGTTGAATTACTACAGACACTTTATCCCGCACTGTGCAGATCTCTTAGCTCCTCTTTCCGACCTGTTACGTAACAGGAAGAAGAAAAACGAGCAGATCTCACTTAATGAGATCCAACTTAGAGCATTTGCTGAAGTGAAAAATAAACTAGCGACGACATCTTTGCTGGCACATCCTGTACCCGATGCCCAGTTTTCACTGGTCGTTGATGCATCGGGCACAGCTGTAGGTGCAGTGCTGCAACAGCAGCACCAACAACAGTTACAACCTCTTGCATACTTTTTGCGACAGCTGAAACCGGCCGAACAACGTTACAGCACGTTTGGCCGTGAACTACTGGCAATGTACCTCGCAGTGAAACACTTCCAACATTCACTCGAGGGCTGACAATTTGTGATCTACACCGATCACCGTCCGCTTACATACGCACTGCATGCTAAGCCGGACAAATATTCTCCCCGCGAAACACGCCATTTGGACTTTGTTTCGCAGTTTACTAGCGATATCCAACATATCGCGGGTGAGCAGAACGCAGCAGCAGATGCATTGTCTCGCCTGCCCATCAATTCTCTGTCTTCACCATCGAATATCGATTTGCAACAGATGGCCTTAGACCAGCCAAGTCTGGACACGTTGGATCCATCGTCACCTGAATTCGCGACTTGCAAATTCGCATATCTGCCCGTGCCTACTTCTGACATGCAGATCATCTGTGACACCTCAACGAGATCACCTCGACCATTCGTTCCAACAACCCACCGTAGAGTGGTTTTCGACACTCTACACAACCTGGTACACCCCGGACGCAAAGCCACAGTAAAGCTGATTACAGCTAGATTTTTCTGGCCTAACATGAGGCGTGACATCACTGCTTGGTCACGTTCCTGTGTATCCTGCCAAAAGTCAAAGGTGCACGAGCATATCCGCGCACCCCTTGGAATATTCAGCACCCCAGACGTTCGGTTTAGCCATGTTCACATTGACTTGGTTGGACCATGGCCGGTCAGTCAGGGATTCACTTATCTCCTGACCTGCATAGACCGTTTCACACGGTGGCCAGAAGCCATCCCACTCAGTGACATTTCGGCTGAATCTGTAGCGCGAGCCCTTATATCAGGCTGGATATCGCGCTACGGAGTTCCCACTACAATCACCACTGATCGTGGTGAACAATTCGAATCCCACCTATTCCGGGAACTGTCCAAGATCCTCGGGATCACTCGCATTCGGACAACAAGCTATCACCCTGCTTCGAATAGGATGATAGAACGCTTCCATCGCCAATTGAAAGCTGCATTACACGCTTACCCTGATCAACAACGATGGAGCGAGTACATACCGGTCATCCTTCTTGGCTGTCGGGCATCAATCAAGGAGGACCTGGGATATTCCGCAGCCGAACTGGTCTATGGAGCACCTCTATCGTTGCCAGGTCAGATGCTGACCCCGATAGAGGATATATCAACTGACACAGCTCTATATGTCAACAGACTACGAGCTTATCTCAGTAAGCTACCGCCGATGCACCCTAGGGAACAGACCATTAAATCTTTGGTTCCGAAGGACATAGCGACATGGACTCACGTGTTCCTTAGAAAGGACGCAGTAAAAGCCCCCCTAACTCCATCTTACACTGGCCCTTATCGCGTGCTTTCGCGCACTGATAAAACTTTTATCCTAGACATTAGTGGTAAAAAGAGACAGTATCGGTAGATAGGGTAAAAAGAGCCTTTCTGGACACATTAACACCTGAGCCACACATTCCTCCAACATACACACAGCATAATCATACATCTGAGGTAAATGTTCCACGTGAGAACAATTATGTGACTACTACACGTAGTGGTCGACGGGTACATTGGCCGAAGAGACTTTGCAAAACAGTGTATTTCTGTTGAAAAAGAACATTTTTTCTTCTCTCCTTTTTAGAACAGAACGTTTTCTGCAAATATTCCAACTATTCACAGAAAAGTAAGAACATTTTTTTTCTGCAAGAAAATGACCTAAAGACACGGACATTACTTATTGTATTTTTCTTTCTGCTATTTGTTATGCTACCTTTCTCTCTGTCGGCTTTCAGCCTAAGCAGGGGGTTATGTAGCAGACACAAATAGACCCCTTTTCTTCTCGCGCATTCGCTTCCTCTGAGTGAGTGATGAGGCGTTAAACTGTCCAATCTGAGGACTTGCACACGAATACAAATTAACCCCTAGGGACCAGACAGCTTCCGGTCCCAGAAGAAAACTCTCTCTTACGCTACCAGCCTTCATCGGTGCTAGACGCCTGTTCTCTTCGCTGCTCCTACTAAAGGTATTGACGACAGCCGCCGGCTGTAACTACCTCGTAAGGCAGTGGAGACCCGACTCTACTTTCTTCCTTCAGTACGCTCTGCGAATAAACCTTTCCCTTGTTAAGTTGAAGAAGTTGTTTGTCATTGTTCATAGAATTGTGTTATTTTATTTTATTAGGGAAATTCCCTAAAAACTTCTGAAATACCGATATTATTGTTTACGTATTGTTTAGGAATTGAGAGTATTTTTTCAATCAATCTCCAATCTTGCCACAGGACCTTAACTTCAGTCTGGGAAATGAAACAATTTTACACCCATCTAATAAGACGTGTGAAATATATATATATATATATATATATATATATATATATATATATATATATATATATATAAATGCTGAACTTATATCGGGCCTGCTCATCTATGGCCTCCCTAGTTGGAGACGTGACAGGCTGTTGCTCACTCGGGATCTTGCCTCCGATCGCCGGGCTTGGGCCGCAGCGATACGAGATGTGCATCTTCATGAAGCCGACTCAACTCCTCCAGGGTGAATGTCGTTTCAAGTACAAGTAAGTATATATATATATATATATATATATATATATATATATATATATATATATATTATATGTGTGTGTGTGTGTGTGTGTGTGTGTTTTTGATGGGGATTATTTGGATTATTCGGAGGTAATGTCCTAAATTAGCGTCGTAATTTTTCGTAACTTATGCAACTTGTTTTTCCTTCCAATTGGTGACCTATTTGTGTTCAAAAATGTTTTATATTATCGTTGCAAAGGATTTAAAAAAAGCACACAAAACTTCAGCTTACTGCAGCACGTCAGTAATTTCTGTAGACTCGTTTTCACGTCCGTCCCGTCTGCTGTGAGTTGGCGGGACTGCATCATTATGTAATTACCGCAGACGTCATCTTGGACTCTTTTAAGCATCATAACGCTGCCTTGGAAAAGCACACACCGAGGCCGTTTAAGTGGTAAGCTTGCGTTCCCACAATTTTCACCACACTCCCCTCAATATCATCATCATAGAGAGCGCAGGGACGTGGTGGTCTTTTTCTTCGGATGCTTCTTCGGAGAGAGGGATCGAGGGCTTCGGCCTCGCCTGTGCTTTCATCCTCGCTTTCAAGGTCGCTGCTAATCTCAGGGTCGCTGTCTGTGGCATAAGCTAGAATGATTTTTCACTGGTCTCAGATCCAGTCTTGCTCTCACCGCCATCGAGTGGCGGCTGCGCTTGTGATGTCAATCAAAGATCTTGATGTGACGGGGCACATCATCAACCCGCACTAATTGCAGGCTCATCATCTGTAGTGTGTGGTGCACTTGCTGCGGGGTTCTTAACCCAGACGGCATCCCCCTCTTTGGTACTCTGTCTCATCGCCTCCGGCTCAGGCAATGGGTTGGTCTCCATGCCCCTCACCCTGACGTAGTACCTGTGCAGTGCTTTGGCTGGCGTGGTAGAGAGTGAAATGTCGTCCTTAGGGGTGACATTATACGAATAGACCGCCTCAGGCACTGTACACTGCTTCCTAGTTGCGATGGTCTTGATGGCCTTGTGGTTTCTCTCAATAATTCCATTTCCACTGGGTGCACCGAAATCGCAGGCGTATACCCCAGCTGTCTGCGAACAGTTTGCTCGCTAACAAAGACGGTGCCATTGTCGGTCAGTATCTCAGAAGGGGAACCACACTCGAGGAAGACATTTTCCAGTTTATAGACAACGGTGGCTGAGTCCTGCCAGCGAAGGGGCCGCCACAATGCAAATCTAGACAGTTTGCAATCAATGAGCATCAAAAAATGCCCGCTGTTGTGGTGAGTTACATCCAGTGCAAGCCTGTTCCAATTTCCTCTCACACTCAGTTTTCCCTTCTTCCACCGAACGGGTGCTGGGTCGATCGACCGACAGATTTTGCAGCTCCTCACAACAGATTTCCCATCCCTCTTTGACACATAGGAGTCGACCACTGCTTACACTGCTGTGCTTTGAAATGAACATCAGCAACACAGTCCAGGCTAAGCTGACGCCCAACCGCAGCGTAATTAACAGGTGCCAGTTCGTCCACTTCTTTCAGCAGGTTCAGCCAATGGCGTGGCACTATGTTCAGGCGATCTGGATGATTTTGACAGGACTGCACCAGTGTCACATCTACGGCCAGGTTCAATTCCTTGATGATCTCGGTCATCTCCGATACATTCGTTGTCAACCATGCTTTCCCACTCAAGGTATCGGCGTTGATAGTTTCTTATATTTTATCAGTATGTATTGTTATATCTTAATATGAAATCAGGAATAAATGTTTTATTTAATATGAAATCAGGAATAAATGTTTTATTTAATATGAAATCAGGAATAAATGTTTTATTTAATATGAAATCAGGAATAAATGTTTTATTTAATATGAAATCATGAAAAAATGTTTTATTTAATATGAAATCAGGAATAAATGTTTTATTTAATATGAAATCAGGAATAAATGTTTTATTTAATATGAAATCAGGAATAAATGTTATATCTTAATATGAAATCAGGAATAAATGTTTTATTTAATATGAAATCAGGAATAAATGTTTTATTTAATATGAAATCAGGAATAAATGTTTTATTTAATATGAAATCAGGAATAAATGTTTTATTTAATATGAAATCAGGAATAAATGTTTTATTTAATATGAAATCAGGAATAAATGTTTTATTTAATATGAAATCAGGAATAAATGTTTTATTTAATATGAAATCAGGAATAAATGTTTTATTTAATATGAAATCAGGAATAAATGTTTTATTTAATATGAAATCAGGAATAAATGTTTTATTTAATATGAAATCAGGAATAAATGTTATATCTTAATATGAAATCAGAAATAAATGTTTTATTTAATATGAAATCAGGAATAAATGTTTTATTTAATATGAAATCAGGAATAAATGTTTTATTTAATATGAAATCAGGAATAAATGTTTTATTTAATATGAAATCAGGAATAAATATTTTATTTAATATACAATCAGGAATAAATGTTTTATTTAATATGAAATCAGGAATAAATGTTTTATTTAATATGAAATCAGGAATAAATGTTTTATTTAATATGAAATCAGGAATAAATGTTTTATTTAATATGAAATCAGGAATAAATGTTTTATTTAATATGAAATCAGGAATAAATGTTTTATTTAATATGAAATCAGGAATAAATGTTTTATTTAATATGAAATCAGGAATAAATGTTTTATTTAATATGAAATCAGGAATAAATGTTATATCTTAATATGAAATCAGGAATAAATGTTTTATTTAATATGAAATCAGGAATAAATGTTTTATTTAATATGAAATCAGGAATAAATGTTTTATTTAATATGAAATCAGGAATAAATGTTTTATTTAATATGAAATCAGGAATAAATGTTTTATTTAATATGAAATCAGGAATAAATGTTTTATTTAATATGAAATCAGGAATAAATGTTATATCTTAATATGAAATCAGGAATAAATGTTTTATTCAATATGAAATCAGGAATAAATGTTTTATTTAATATAAAATCAGGAATAAATGTTTTATTTAATATAAAATCAGGAATAAATGTTTTATTTAATATAAAATCAGGACTAAATGTGTTATGTAATATGAAATCAGGAATAAATGTTTTATTTAATATGAAATCAGGAATAAATGTTTTATTTAATATTAAATCAGGAATAAATGTTTTATTTAATATGAAATCAGGAATAAATGTTTTATTTAATATGAAATCAGGAATAAATGTTTTATTTAATATGAAATCAGGAATAAATGTTATATCTTAATATGAAATCAGGAATAAATGTTTTATTTAATATGAAATCAGGAATAAATGTTTTATTTAATATGAAATCAGGAATAAATGTTTTATTTAATATGAAATCAGGAACAAATGTTTTATTTAATATGAAATCAGGAATAAATGTTTTATTTAATATAAAATGAGGAATAAATGTTTTATTTAATATGAAATCAGGAATAAATGTTTTATTTAATATGAAATCAGGAATAAATGTTTTATTTAATATGAAATCAGGAATAAATGTTTTATTTAATATGAAATCAGGAATAAATGTTTTATTTAATATGAAATCAGGAATAAATGTTTTATTTAATATGAAATCAGGAATAAATGTTATATCTTAATATGAAATCAGGAATAAATGTTTTATTTAATATGAAATCAGGAATAAATGTTTTATTTAATATGAAATCAGGCATAAATGTTTTATTTAATATGAAATCAGGAATAAATGTTTTATTTAATATGAAATCAGGAATAAATGTTTTATTTAATATGAAATCAGGAATAAATGTTATATCTTAATATGAAATCAGGAATAAATGTTTTATTTAATATGAAATCAGGAATAAATGTTTCATTTAATATAAAATAAGGAATAAATGTTTTATTTAATATAAAATCAGGAATAAATGTTTTATTTAATATGAAATCAGGAATAAATGTTTTATTTAATATTAAATCAGGAATAAATGTTTTATTTAATATGAAATCATGAAAAAATGTTTTATTTAATATGAAATCAGGAATAAATGTTTTATTTAATATGAAATCAGGAATAAATGTTTTATTTTATATGAAATCAGGAATAAATGTTATATCTTAATATGAAATCAGGAATAAATGTTTTATTTAATATGAAATCAGGAATAAATGTTTTATTTAATATGAAATCAGGAATAAATGTTTTATTTAATATGAAATCAGGAATAAATGTTTTATTTAATATGAAATCAGGAATAAATGTTTTATTTAATATAAAATCAGGAATAAATGTTTTATTTAATATGAAATCAGGAATAAATGTTTTATTTTATATGAAATCAGGAATAAATGTTTTATTTAATATGAAATCCGGAATAAATGTTTTATTTAATATGAAATCAGGAATAAATGTTTTATTTAATATAAAATCAGGAATAAATGTTTTATTTAATATGAAATCAGGAATAAATGTTTTATTTAATATGAAATCAGGAATAAATGTTTTATTTAATATGAAATCAGGAATAAATGTTTTATTTAATATGAAATCAGGAATAAATATTTTATTTAATATAAAATCAGGAATAAATGTTATATCTTAATATGAAATCAGGAATAAATGTTTTATTTAATATGAAATCACGAATAAATGTTTTATTTAATATGAAATCAGGAATAAATGTTTTATTTAATATAAAATCAGGAATAAATGTATTATTTAATATGAAATCAGGAATAAATGTTTTATTTAATATGAAATCAGGAATAAATGTTTTATTTAATATAAAATCAGGAATAAATGTTTTATTTAATATGAAATCAGGAATAAATGTTTTATTTAATATGAAATCAGGAATAAATGTTTTATTCAATATGAAATCAGGAATAAATGTTTTATTTAATATGAAATCAGGAATAAATGTTTTATTTAATATGAAATCAGGAATAAATGTTATATCTTAATATGAAATCAGGAATAAATGTTTTATTTAATATGAAATCAGGAATAAATGTTTTATTTAATATGAAATCAGGAATAAATGTTTTATTTAATATGAAATCAGGAATAAATGTTTTATTTAATATGAAATCAGGAATAAATGTTTTATTTAATATGAAATCAGGAATAAATGTTATATCTTAATATGAAATCAGGAATAAATGTTTTATTTAATATGAAATCAGGAATAAATGTTTTATTTAATATGAAATCAGGCATAAATGTTTTATTTAATATGAAATCAGGAATAAATGTTTTATTTAATATGAAATCAGGAATAAATGTTTTATTTAATATGAAATCAGGAATAAATGTTATATCTTAATATGAAATCAGGAATAAATGTTTTATTTAATATGAAATCAGGAATAAATGTTTCATTTAATATAAAATCAGGAATAAATGTTTTATTTAATATAAAATCAGGAATAAATGTTTTATTTAATATGAAATCAGGAATAAATGTTTTATTTAATATGAAATCAGGAATAAATGTTTTATTTAATATGAAATCATGAAAAAATGTTTTATTTAATATGAAATCAGGAATAAATGTTTTATTTAATATGAAATCAGGAATAAATGTTTTATTTAATATGAAATCAGGAATAAATGTTATATCTTAATATGAAATCAGGAATAAATGTTTTATTTAATATGAAATCAGGAATAAATGTTTTATTTAATATAAAATCAGGCATAAATGTTTTATTTAATATGAAATCAGGAATAAATGTTTTATTTAATATGAAATCAGGAATAAATGTTTTATTTAATATCAAATCAGGAATAAATGTTATATCTTAATATGAAATCAGGAATAAATGTTTTATTTAATATGAAATCAGGAATAAATGTTTCATTTAATATAAAATCAGGAATAAATGTTTTATTTAATTTAAAATCAGGAATAAATGTTTTATTTAATATGAAATCAGGAATAAATGTTTTATTTAATATGAAATCAGGAATAAATGTTTTATTTAATATGAAATCATTAAAAAATGTTTTATTTAATATGAAATCAGGAACAAATGTTTTATTTAATATGAAATCAGGAATAAATGTTTTATTTAATATGAAATCAGGAATAAATGTTATATCTTAATATGAAATCAGGAATAAATGTTTTATTTAATATGAAATCAGGAATAAATGTTTTATTTAATATGAAATCAGGAATAAATGTTTTATTTAATATGAAATCAGGAATAAATGTTTTATTTAATATAAAATCAGGAATAAATGTTTTATTTAATATGAAATCAGGAATAAATGTTTTATTTAATATGAAATCAGGAATAAATGTTTTATTTAATATGAAATCAGGAATAAATGTTTTATTTAATATGAAATCAGGAATAAATGTTTTATTTAATATAAAATCAGGAATAAATGTTTTATTTAATATGAAATCAGGAATAAATGTTTTATTTAATATGAAATCAGGAATAAATGTTTTATTTAATATGAAATCAGGAATAAATGTTTTATTTAATATGAAATCAGGAATAAATGTTTTATTTAATATGAAATCAGGAATAAATGTTTTATTTAATATGAAATCAGGAATAAATGTTATATCTTAATATGAAATCAGGAATAAATGTTTTATTTAATATGAAATCAGGAATAAATGTTATATCTTAATATGAAATCAGGAATAAATGTTTTATTTAATATGAAATCAGGAATAAATGTTTTATTTAATATGAAATCAGGAATAAATGTTTTATTTAATATGAAATCAGGAATAAATGTTTTATTTTATATGAAATCAGGAATAAATGTTTTATTTAATATGAAATCAGGAATAAATGTTTTATTTAATATGAAATAAGGAATAAATGTTTTATTTAATATGAAATCAGGAATAAATGTTTTATTTAATATGAAATCAGGAATAAATGTTTTATTTAATATGAAATCAGGAATAAATGTTTTATTTAATATGAAATCAGGAATAAATGTTTTATTTAATATGAAATCAGGAATAAATATTTTATTTAATATGAAATCAGGAATAAATGTTATATCTTAATATGAAATCAGGAATAAATGTTTTATTTAATATGAAATCAGGAATAAATGTTTTATTTAATATGAAATCAGGAATAAATGTTATATCTTAATATGAAATCAGGAATAAATGTTTTATTTAATATGAAATCAGGAATAAATGTTTTATTTAATATAAAATCAGGCATAAATGTTTTATTTAATATGAAATCAGGAATAAATGTTTTATTTAATATGAAATCAGGAATAAATGTTTTATTTAATATGAAATCAGGAATAAATGTTATATCTTAATATGAAATCAGGAATAAATGTTTTATTTAATATGAAATCAGGAATAAATGTTTCATTTAATATAAAATCAGGAATAAATGTTTTATTTAATTTAAAATCAGGAATTAATGTTTTATTTAATATGAAATCAGGAATAAATGTTTTATTTAATATGAAATCAGGAATAAATGTTTTATTTAATATGAAATCATGAAAAAATGTTTTATTTAATATGAAATCAGGAACAAATGTTTTATTTAATATGAAATCAGGAATAAATGTTTGATTTAATATGAAATCAGGAATAAATGTTATATCTTAATATGAAATCAGGAATAAATGTTTTATTTAATATGAAATCAGGAATAAATGTTTTATTTAATATGAAATCAGGAATAAATGTTTTATTTAATATGAAATCAGGAATAAATGTTTTATTTAATATAAAATCAGGAATAAATGTTTTATTTAATATGAAATCAGGAATAAATGTTTTATTTAATATGAAATCAGGAATAAATGTTTTATTTAATATGAAATCAGGAATAAATGTTTTATTTAATATGAAATCAGGAATAAATGTTTTATTTAATATAAAATCAGGAATAAATGTTTTATTTAATATGAAATCAGGAATAAATGTTTTATTTAATATGAAATCAGGAATAAATGTTTTATTTAATATGAAATCAGGAATAAATGTTTTATTTAATATGAAATCAGGAATAAATGTTTTATTTAATATGAAATCAGGAATAAATGTTTTATTTAATATGAAATCAGGAATAAATGTTATATCTTAATATGAAATCAGGAATAAATGTTTTATTTAATATGAAATCAGGAATAAATGTTTTATTTAATATAAAATCAGGCATAAATGTTTTATTTAATATGAAATCAGGAATAAATGTTTTATTTAATATGAAATCAGGAATAAATGTTTTATTTAATATGAAATCAGGAATAAATGTTATATCTTAATATGAAATCAGGAATAAATGTTTTATTTAATATGAAATCAGGAATAAATGTTTTATTTAATATGAAATCAGGAATAAATGTTTTATTTAATATGAAATCAGGAATAAATGTTTTATTTAATATGAAATCAGGAATAAATGTTTTATTTAATATGAAATCAGGAATAAATGTTTTATTTAATATGAAATCAGGAATAAATGTTTTATTTAATAGGAAATCAGGAATAAATGTTTTATTTAATATGAAATCAGGAATAAATGTTTTATTTAATATGAAATCAGGAATAAATGTTATATCTTAATATGAAATCAGGAATAAATGTTTTATTTAATATGAAATCAGGAATAAATGTTTTATTTAATATGAAATCAGGAATAAATGTTTTATTTAATATGAAATCAGGAATAAATGTTTTATTTAATATGAAATCAGGAATAAATGTTTTATTTAATATGAAATCAGGAATAAATGTTTTATTTAATATGAAATCAGGAATAAATGTTTTATTTAATATGAAATCAGGAATAAATGTTATATCTTAATATGAAATCAGGAATAAATGTTTTATTTAATATGAAATCAGGAATAAATGTTTTATTTAATATGAAATCAGGAATAAATATTATATCTTAATATGAAATCAGGAATAAATGTTTTATTTAATATGAAATCAGGAATAAATGTTTTATTTAATATGAAATCAGGAATAAATGTTTTATTTAATATGAAATCAGGAAAAAATGTTTTATTTAATATGAAATCAGGAATAAATGTTTTATTTAATATGAAATCAGGAATAAATGTTTTATTTAATATGAAATCAGGAATAAATGTTTTATTTAATATGAAATCATGAAAAAATGTTTTATTTAATATGAAATCAGGAACAAATGTTTTATTTAATATGAAATCAGGAATAAATGTTTTATTTAATATGAAATCAGGAATAAATGTTATATCTTAATATGAAATCAGGAATAAATGTTTTATTTAATATGAAATAAGGAATAAATGTTTTATTTAATATGAAATCAGGAATAAATGTTTTATTTAATATGAAATCAGGAATAAATGTTTTATTTAATATGAAATCAGGAATAAATGTTTTATTTAATATAAAATCAGGAATAAATGTTTTATTTAATATGAAATCAGGAATAAATGTTTTATTTAATATGAAATCAGGAATAAATGTTTTATTTAATATGAAATCAGGAATAAATGTTTTATTTAATATGAAATCAGGAATAAATGTTTTATTTAATATAAAATCAGGAATAAATGTTTTATTTAATATGAAATCAGGAATAAATGTTTTATTTAATATGAAATCAGGAATAAATGTTTTATTTAATATGAAATCAGGAATAAATGTTTTATTTAATATGAAATCAGGAATAAATGTTTTATTTAATATGAAATCAGGAATAAATGTTTTATTTAATATGAAATCAGGAATAAATGTTTTATTTAATATGAAATCAGGAATAAATGTTTTATTTAATATGAAATCAGGAATAAATGTTTTATTTAATATGAAATCAGGAATAAATGTTTTATCTTAATATGAAATCAGGAATAAATGTTTTATTTAATATGAAATCAGGAATAAATGTTTTATTTAATATGAAATCAGGAATAAATGTTTTATTTAATATGAAATCAGGAATAAATGTTTTATTTAATATGAAATCAGGAATAAATGTTTTATTTAATATGAAATCAGGAATAAATGTTTTATTTAATATGAAATCAGGAATAAATGTTTTATTTAATATGAAATCAGAAATACATGTTTTATTTAATATGAAATCAGGAATAAATGTTTTATTTAATATGAAATCAGGAATAAATGTTTTATTTAATATGAAATCAGGAATAAATGTTTTATTTAATATTAAATCAGGAATAAATGTTTTATTTAATATGAAATCAGGAATAAATGTTTTATTTAATATGAAATCAGGAATAAATGATTTATTTAATATGAAATCAGGAATAAATGTTTTATTTAATATGAAATCAGGAATAAATGTTTTATTTAATATGAAATCAGGAATAAATGTTTTATTTAATATGAAATCAGGAATAAATGTTTTATTTAATATGAAATCAGGAATAAATGTTTTATTTAATATGAAATCAGGAATAAATGTTATATCTTAATATGAAATCAGGAATAAATGTTTTATTTAATATGAAATCAGGAATAAATGTTTTATTTAATATGAAATCAGGAATAAATATTATATCTTAATATGAAATCAGGAATAAATGTTTTATTTAATATGAAATCAGGAATAAATGTTTTATTTAATATGAAATCAGGAATAAATGTTTTATTTAATATGAAATCAGGAAAAAATGTTTTATTTAATATGAAATCAGGAATAAATGTTTTATTTAATATGAAATCAGGAATAAATGTTTTATTTAATATGAAATCAGGAATAAATGTTTTATTTAATATGAAATCATGAAAAAATGTTTTATTTAATATGAAATCAGGAACAAATGTTTTATTTAATATGAAATCAGGAATAAATGTTTTATTTAATATGAAATCAGGAATAAATGTTATATCTTAATATGAAATCAGGAATAAATGTTTTATTTAATATGAAATCAGGAATAAATGTTTTATTTAATATGAAATCAGGAATAAATGTTTTATTTAATATGAAATCAGGAATAAATGTTTTATTTAATATGAAATCAGGAATAAATGTTTTATTTAATATAAAATCAGGAATAAATGTTTTATTTAATATGAAATCAGGAATAAATGTTTTATTTAATATGAAATCAGGAATAAATGTTTTATTTAATATGAAATCAGGAATAAATCTTTTATTTAATATGAAATCAGGAATAAATGTTTTATTTAATATAAAATCAGGAATAAATGTTTTATTTAATATGAAATCAGGAATAAATGTTTTATTTAATATGAAATCAGGAATAAATGTTTTATTTAATATGAAATCAGGAATAAATGTTTTATTTAATATGAAATCAGGAATAAATGTTTTATTTAATATGAAATCAGGAATAAATGTTTTATTTAATATGAAATCAGGAATAAATGTTATATCTTAATATGAAATCAGGAATAAATGTTTTATTTAATATGAAATCAGGAATAAATGTTTTATTTAATATAAAATCAGGCATAAATGTTTTATTTAATATGAAATCAGGAATAAATGTTTTATTTAATATGAAATCAGGAATAAATGTTTTATTTAATATGAAATCAGGAATAAATGTTATATCTTAATATGAAATCAGGAATAAATGTTTTATTTAATATGAAATCAGGAATAAATGTTTTATTTAATATGAAATCAGGAATAAATGTTTTATTTAATATGAAATCAGGAATAAATGTTTTATTTAATATGAAATCAGGAATAAATGTTTTATTTAATATGAAATCAGGAATAAATGTTTTATTTAATATGAAATCAGGAATAAATGTTTTATTTAATAGGAAATCAGGAATAAATGTTTTATTTAATATGAAATCAGGAAAATATGTTTTATTTAATATGAAATCAGGAATAAATGTTATATCTTAATATGAAATCAGGAATAAATGTTTTATTTAATATGAAATCAGGAATAAATGTTTTATTTAATATGAAATCAGGAATAAATGTTTTATTTAATATGAAATCAGGAATAAATGTTTTATTTAATATGAAATCAGGAATACATGTTTTATTTAATATGAAATCAGGAATAAATGTTTTATTTAATATGAAATCAGGAATAAATGTTTTATTTAATATGAAATCAGGAATAAATGTTTTATTTAATATTAAATCAGGAATAAATGTTTTATTTAATATGAAATCAGGAATAAATGTTTTATTTAATATGAAATCAGGAATAAATGATTTATTTAATATGAAATCAGGAATAAATGTTTTATTTAATATGAAATCAGGAATAAATGTTTTATTTAATATGAAATCAGGAATAAATGTTTTATTTAATATGAAATCAGGAATAAATGTTTTATTTAATATGAAATCAGGAATAAATGTTTTATT
This sequence comes from Euprymna scolopes, assembly GCF_053919585.1. NCBI lineage: Eukaryota > Metazoa > Mollusca > Cephalopoda > Sepiida > Sepiolidae > Euprymna > Euprymna scolopes. The sequence goes on from NC_136527.1 coordinate 120,413,117, forward strand.
TTATATGAAATCAGGAATAAATGTTATATCTTAATATGAAATCAGGAATAAATGTTTTATTTAATATGAAATCAGGAATAAATGTTTTATTTAATATGAAATCAGGAATAAATATTATATCTTAATATGAAATCAGGAATAAATGTTTTATTTAATATGAAATCAGGAATAAATGTTTTATTTAATATGAAATCAGGAATAAATGTTTTATTTAATATGAAATCAGGAAAAAATGTTTTATTTAATATGAAATCAGGAATAAATGTTTTATTTAATATGAAATCAGGAATAAATGTTTTATTTAATATGAAATCAGGAATAAATGTTTTATTTAATATGAAATCAGGAATAAATGTTTTATTTAATATGAAATCAGGAATAAATGTTATATCTTAATATGAAATCAGGAATAAATGTTTTATTTAATATGAAATCAGGAATAAATGTTTTATTTAATATGAAATCAGGAATAAATGTTTTATTTAATATGAAATCAGGAATAAATGTTTTATTTAATATGTAATCAGGAATACATGTTTTATTTAATATGAAATCAGGAATAAATGTTTTATTTAATATGAAATCAGGAATAAATGTTTTATTTAATATGAAATCAGGAATAAATGTTTTATTTAATATTAAATCAGGAATAAATGTTTTATTTAATATGAAATCAGGAATAAATGTTTTATTTAATATGAAATCAGGAATAAATGTTTTATTTAATATGAAATCAGGAATAAATGTTTTATTTAATATGAAATCAGGAATAAATGTTTTATTTAATATGAAATCAGGAATAAATGTTTTATTTAATATGAAATCAGGAATAAATGTTTTATTTAATATGAAATCAGGAATAAATGTTTTATTTAATATGAAATCAGGAATAAATGTTATATCTTAATATGAAATCAGGAATAAATGTTTTATTTAATATGAAATCAGGAATAAATGTTTTATTTAATATGAAATCAGGAATAAATATTATATCTTAATATGAAATCAGGAATAAATGTTTTATTTAATATGAAATCAGGAATAAATGTTTTATTTAATATGAAATCAGGAATAAATGTTTTATTTAATATGAAATCAGGAAAAAATGTTTTATTTAATATGAAATCAGGAATAAATGTTTTATTTAATATGAAATAAGGAATAAATGTTTTATTTAATATGAAATCAGGAATAAATGTTTTATTTAATATGAAATCAGGAATAAATGTTTTATTTAATATGAAATCAGGAATAAATGTTATATCTTAATATAAAATCAGGAATAAATGTTTTATTTAATATGAAATCAGGAATAAATGTTTTATTTAATATGAAATCAGGAATAAATATTTTATTTAATATGAAATCAGGAATAAATGTTTTATTTAATATGAAATCAGGAATAAATGTTTTATTTAATATGAAATCAGGAATAAATGTTTTATTTAATATGAAATCAGGAATAAATGTTTTATTTAATATGAAATCAGGAATAAATGTTTTATTTAATATGAAATCAGGAATAAATGTTTTATTTAATATGAAATCAGGAATAAATGTTTTATTTAATATGAAATCAGGAAAAAATGTTTTATTAAATATGAAATCTGGAATAAATGTTTTATTTAATATGAAATCAGGAATAAATGTTTTATTTAATATGAAATCAGGAAAAAATGTTTTATTTAATATAAAATCAGGAATAAATGTTTTATTTAATATGAAATCAGGAATAAATGTTTTATTTAATATGAAATCAGGAATAAATGTTTTATTTAATATAAAATCAGGAATAAATGTTTTATTTAATATGAAATCAGGAATAAATGTTATATCTTAATATGAAATCAGGAATAAATGTTTTATTTAATATGAAATCAGGAATAAATGTTTTATTTAATATGAAATCAGGAATAAATGTTTTATTTAATATGAAATCAGGAATAAATGTTTTATTTAATATAAAATCAGGAATAAATGTTTTATTTAATATAAAATCAGGAATAAATGTTTTATTTAATATGAAAGCAGGAATAAATGTTTTATTTAATATGAAATCAGGAATAAATGTTTAATTTAATATGAAATCAGGAATAAATGTTTTATTTAATATGAAATCAGGAATAAATGTTTTATTTAATATGAAATCAGGAATAAATGTTTTATTTAATATGAAATCAGGAATAAATGTTTTATTTAATATGAAATCAGGAATAAATGTTTTATTTAATATGAAATCAGGAATAAATGTTTTATTTAATATGAAATCAGGAATAAATGTTTTATTTAATATTAAATCAGGAATAAATGTTTTATTTAATATGAAATCAGGAATAAATGTTTTATTTAATATGAAATCAGGAATAAATGTTATATCTTAATATGAAATCAGGAATAAATGTTTTATTTAATATGAAATCTGGAATAAATGTTTTATTTAATATGAAATCAGGAATAAATGTTTTATTTAATATGAAATCAGGAATAAATGTTTTATTTAATATGAAATCAGGAATAAATGTTATATCTTAATATGAAATCAGGAATAAATGTTTTATTTAATATGAAATCAGGAATAAATGTTTTATTTAATATGAAATCAGGAATAAATGTTATATCTTAATATGAAATCAGGAATAAATGTTTTATTTAATATGAAATCAGGAATAAATGTTTTATTTAATATGAAATCAGGAATAAATGTTTTATTTAATATGAAATCAGGAAAAAATGTTTTATTTAATATGAAATCAGAAATAAATGTTTTATTTAATATGAAATCAGGAATAAATGTTTTATTTAATATGAAATCAGGAATAAATGTTTTATTTAATATGAAATCAGGAATAAATGTTTTATTTAATATGAAATCAGGAATAAATGTTTTATTTAATATGAAATCAGGAATAAATGTTTTATTTAATATGAAATCAGGAATAAATGTTTTATTTAATATGAAATCAGGAATAAATGTTTTATTTAATATGAAATCAGGAATAAATGTTTTATTTAATATGAAATCAGGAATAAATGTTTTATTTAATATGAAATCAGGAATAAATGTTTTATTTAATATGAAATCAGGAATAAATGTTTTATTTAATATAAAATAAGGAATAAATGTTTTATTTAATATAAAATCAGGAATAAATGTTTTATTTAATATGAAATCAGGAATAAATGTTTTATTTAATATGAAATCAGGAATAAATGTTTTATTAAATATGAAATCTGGAATAAATGTTTTATTTAATATGAAATCAGGAATAAATGTTTTATTTAATATGAAATCAGGAATAAATGTTATATCTTAATATGAAATCAGGAATAAATGTTTTATTTTATATGAAATCAGGAATAAATGTTTTATTTAATATGAAATCAGGAATAAATGTTTTATTTAATATGAAATCAGGAATAAATGTTTTATTTAATATAAAATCAGGAATAAATGTTTTATTTAATATAAAATCAGGAATAAATGTTTTATTTAATATGAAAGCAGGAATAAATGTTTTATTTAATATGAAATCAGGAATAAATGTTTAATTTAATATGAAATCAGGAATAAATGTTTAATTTAATATGAAATCAGGAATAAATGTTTTATTTAATATGAAATCAGGAATAAATGTTTTATTTAATATGAAATCAGGAATAAATGTTTTATTTAATATGAAATCAGGAATAAATGTTTTATTTAATATGAAATCAGGAATAAATGTTTTATTTAATATGAAATCAGGAATAAATGTTTTATTTAATATGAAATCAGGAATAAATGTTTTATTTAATATGAAATCAGGAATAAATGTTTTATTTAATATGAAATCAGGAATAAATGTTTTATTTAATATGAAATCAGGAATAAATGTTATATCTTAATATGAAATCAGGAATAAATGTTTTATTTAATATGAAATCAGGAATAAATGTTTTATTTAATATGAAATCAGGAATAAATGTTTTATTTAATATGAAATCAGGAATAAATGTTTTATTTAATATGAAATCAGGAATAAATGTTATATCTTAATATGAAATCAGGAATAAATGTTTTATTTAATATGAAATCAGGAATAAATGTTTTATTTAATATGAAATCAGGAATAAATGTTATATCTTAATATGAAATCAGGAATAAATGTTTTATTTAATATGAAATCAGGAATAAATGTTTTATTTAATATGAAATCAGGAATAAATGTTTTATTTAATATGAAATCAGGAAAAAATGTTTTATTTAATATGAAATCAGAAATAAATGTTTTATTTAATATGAAATCAGGAATAAATGTTTTATTTAATATGAAATCAGGAATAAATGTTTTATTTAATATGAAATCAGGAATAAATGTTTTATTTAATATGAAATCAGGAATAAATGTTTTATTTAATATGAAATCAGGAATAAATGTTGTATCTTAATATGAAATCAGGAATAAATGTTTTATTTAATATGAAATCAGGAATAAATGTTTTATTTAATATGAAATCAGGAATAAATGTTTTATTTAATATGAAATCAGGAATAAATGTTTTATTTAATATGAAATCAGGAATAAATGTTTTATTTAATATGAAATCAGGAATAAATGTTTTATTTAATATAAAATAAGGAATAAATGTTTTATTTAATATAAAATCAGGAATAAATGTTTTATTTAATATGAAATCAGGAATAAATGTTTTATTTAATATGAAATCAGGAATAAATGTTTTATTAAATATGAAATCTGGAATAAATGTTTTATTTAATATGAAATCAGGAATAAATGTTTTATTTAATATGAAATCAGGAATAAATGTTATATCTTAATATGAAATCAGGAATAAATGTTTTATTTTATATGAAATCAGGAATAAATGTTTTATTTAATATGAAATCAGGAATAAATGTTTTATTTAATATGAAATCAGGAATAAATGTTTTATTTAATATAAAATCAGGAATAAATGTTTTATTTAATATAAAATCAGGAATAAATGTTTTATTTAATATGAAAGCAGGAATAAATGTTTTATTTAATATGAAATCAGGAATAAATGTTTAATTTAATATGAAATCAGGAATAAATGTTTTATTTAATATGAAATCAGGAATAAATGTTTTATTTAATATGAAATCAGGAATAAATGTTTTATTTAATATGAAATCAGGAATAAATGTTTTATTTAATATGAAATCAGGAATAAATGTTTTATTTAATATGAAATCAGGAATAAATGTTTTATTTAATATTAAATCAGGAATAAATGTTTTATTTAATATGAAATCAGGAATAAATGTTTTATTTAATATGAAATCAGGAATAAATGTTTTATTTAATATGAAATCAGGAATAAATGTTTTATTTAATATGAAATCAGGAATAAATGTTTTATTTAATATGAAATCAGGAATAAATGTTATATCTTAATATGAAATCAGGAATAAATGTTTTATTTAATATGAAATCAGGAATAAATGTTTTATTTAATATGAAATCAGGAATAAATATTTTATTTAATATGAAATCAGGAATAAATGTTTTATTTAATATGAAATCAGGAATAAATGTTTTATTTAATATGAAATCAGGAATAAATGTTTTATTTAATATGAAATCAGGAATAAATGTTTTATTTAATATGAAATCAGGAATAAATGTTTTATTTAATATGAAATCAGGAATAAATGTTTTATTTAATATGAAATCAGGAATAAATGTTTTATTTAATAGGAAATCAGGAATAAATGTTTTATTTAATATGAAATCAGGAATAAATGTTTTATTTAATATGAAATCAGGAATAAATGTTTTATTTAATATAAAATAAGGAATAAATGTTTTATTTAATATAAAATCAGGAATAAATGTTTTATTTAATATGAAATCAGGAATAAATGTTTTATTTAATATGAAATCAGGAATAAATGTTTTATTAAATATGAAATCTGGAATAAATGTTTTATTTAATATGAAATCAGGAATAAATGTTTTATTTAATATGAAATCAGGAATAAATGTTATATCTTAATATGAAATCAGGAATAAATGTTTTATTTTATATGAAATCAGGAATAAATGTTTTATTTAATATGAAATCAGGAATAAATGTTTTATTTAATATGAAATCAGGAATAAATGTTTTATTTAATATAAAATCAGGAATAAATGTTTTATTTAATATAAAATCAGGAATAAATGTTTTATTTAATATGAAAGCAGGAATAAATGTTTTATTTAATATGAAATCAGGAATAAATGTTTAATTTAATATGAAATCAGGAATAAATGTTTTATTTAATATGAAATCAGGAATAAATGTTTTATTTAATATGAAATCAGGAATAAATGTTTTATTTAATATGAAATCAGGAATAAATGTTTTATTTAATATGAAATCAGGAATAAATGTTTTATTTAATATGAAATCAGGAATAAATGTTTTATTTAATATTAAATCAGGAATAAATGTTTTATTTAATATGAAATCAGGAATAAATGTTTTATTTAATATGAAATCAGGAATAAATGTTTTATTTAATATGAAATCAGGAATAAATGTTTTATTTAATATGAAATCAGGAATAAATGTTTTATTTAATATGAAATCAGGAATAAATGTTATATCTTAATATGAAATCAGGAATAAATGTTTTATTTAATATGAAATCAGGAATAAATGTTTTATTTAATATGAAATCAGGAATAAATATTTTATTTAATATGAAATCAGGAATAAATGTTTTATTTAATATGAAATCAGGAATAAATGTTTTATTTAATATGAAATCAGGAATAAATGTTTTATTTAATATGAAATCAGGAATAAATGTTTTATTTAATATGAAATCAGGAATAAATGTTTTATTTAATATGAAATCAGGAATAAATGTTTTATTTAATATGAAATCAGGAATAAATGTTTTATTTAATAGGAAATCAGGAATAAATGTTTTATTTAATATGAAATCAGGAATAAATGTTTTATTTAATATGAAATCAGGAATAAATGTTATATCTTAATATGAAATCAGGAATAAATGTTTTATTTAATATGAAATCAGGAATAAATGTTTTATTTAATATGAAATCAGGAATAAATGTTTTATTTAATATGAAATCAGGAATAAAGTTTTTATTTAATATGAAATCAGGAATACATGTTTTATTTAATATGAAATCAGGAATAAATGTTTTATTTAATATGAAATCAGGAATAAATGTTTTATTTAATATGAAATCAGGAATAAATGTTTTATTTAATATGAAATCAGGAATAAATGTTTTATTTAATATGAAATCAGGAATAAATGTTTTATTTAATATGAAATCAGGAATAAATGTTTTATTTAATATGAAATCAGGAATAAATGTTTTATTTAATATGAAATCAGGAATAAATGTTTTATTTAATATGAAATCAGGAATAAATGTTTTATTTAATATGAAATCAGGAATAAATGTTTTATTTAATATGAAATCAGGAATAAATGTTTTATTTAATATGAAATCAGGAATAAATGTTATATACCTGATATGAAATCAGGAATAAATGTTTTATTTAATATCAAATCAGGAATAAATGTTTTATTTAATATGAAATCAGGAATAAATGTTATATCTAAATATGAAATCAGGAATAAATGTTTTATTTAATATGAAATCAGGAATAAATGTTTTATTTAATATGAAATCAGGAATAAATGTTTTATTTAATATGAAATCAGGAATAAATGTTTTATTTAATATGAAATCAGGAATAAATGTTTTATTTAATATGAAATCAGGAATAAATGTTTTATTTAATATGAAATCAGGAATTAATGTTTTATTTAATATGAAATCAGGAATAAATGTTTTATTTAATATGAAATCAGGAATAAATGTTTTATTTAATATGAAATCAGGAATAAATGTTTTATTTAATATGAAATCAGGAATAAATGTTATATCTTAATATGAAATCAGGAATAAATGTTTTATTTAATATGAAATCAGGAATAAATGTTTTATTTAATATGAAATCAGGAATAAATGTTATATCTTAATATGAAATCAGGAATAAATGTTTTATTTAATATGAAATCAGGAATAAATGTTTTATTTAATATTAAATCAGGAATAAATGTTTTATTTAATATAAAATCAGGAATAAATGTTTTATTTAATATGAAATCAGGAATAAATGTTTTATTTAATATGAAATCAGGAATAAATGTTTTATTTAATATGAAATCAGGAATAAATGTTATATCTTAATATGAAATCAGGAATAAATGTTTTATTTAATATGAAATCAGGAATAAATGTTTTATTTAATATGAAATCAGGAATAAATGTTTTATTTAATATGAAATCAGGAATAAATGTTTTATTTAATATGAAATCAGGAATAAATGTTTTATTTAATATGAAATCAGGAATAAATGTTTTATTTAATATGAAATCAGGAATAAATGTTTTATTTAATATGAAATCAGGAATAAATGTTTTATTTAATATAAAATCAGGAATAAATGTTTTATTTAATATAAAATCAGGAATAAATGTTTTATTTAATATGAAATCAGGAATAAATGTTTTATTTAATATGAAATCAGGAATAAATGTTTTATTTAATATGAAATCAGGAATAAATGTTATATCTTAATATGAAATCAGGAATAAATGTTTTATTTAATATGAAATCAGGAATAAATGTTTTATTTAATATGAAATCAGGAATAAATGTTTTATTTAATATGAAATCAGGAATAAATGTTTTATTTAATATGAAATCAGAATAAATGTTTTATTTAATATGAAATCAGGAATAAATGTTTTATTTAATATGAAATCAGGAATAAATGTTTTATTTAATATGAAATCAGGAATAAATGTTTTATTTAATATGAAATCAGGAATAAATGTTTTATTTAATATGAAATCAGGAATAAATGTTTTATTTAATATGAAATCAGGAATAAATGTTTTATTTAATATGAAATCAGGAATAAATGTTATATCTTAATATGAAATCAGGAATAAATGTTTTATTTAATATGAAATCAGGAATAAATGTTTTATTTAATATGAAATCAGGAATAAATTTTTTATTTAATATGAAATCAGGAATAAATGTTTTATTTAATATGAAATCAGGAATAAATGTTATATCTTAATATGAAATCAGGAATAAATGTTTTATTTAATATGAAATCAGGAATAAATGTTTTATTTAATATGAAATCAGGAATAAATGTTATATCTTAATATGAAATCAGGAATAAATGTTTTATTTAATATGAAATCAGGAATAAATGTTTTATTTAATATAAAATCAGGAATAAATGTTTTATTTAATATAAAATCAGGAATAAATGTTTTATTTAATATGAAATCAGGAATAAATGTTTTATTTAATATGAAATCAGGAATAAATGTTTTATTTAATATGAAATCAGGAATAAATGTTTTATTTAATATAAAATCAGGAATAAATGTTTTATTTAATATAAAATCAGGAATAAATGTTTTATTTAATATGAAAGCAGGAATAAATGTTTTATTTAATATGAAATCAGGAATAAATGTTTAATTTAATATGAAATCAGGAATAAATGTTTTATTTAATATGAAATCAGGAATAAATGTTTTATTTAATATGAAATCAGGAATAAATGTTTTATTTAATATGAAATCAGGAATAAATGTTTTATTTAATATGAAATCAGGAATAAATGTTTTATTTAATATGAAATCAGGAATAAATGTTTTATTTAATATTAAATCAGGAATAAATGTTTTATTTAATATGAAATCAGGAATAAATGTTTTATTTAATATGAAATCAGGAATAAATGTTTTATTTAATATGAAATCAGGAATAAATGTTTTATTTAATATGAAATCAGGAATAAATGTTTTATTTAATATGAAATCAGGAATAAATGTTATATCTTAATATGAAATCAGGAATAAATGTTTTATTTAATATGAAATCAGGAATAAATGTTTTATTTAATATGAAATCAGGAATAAATATTTTATTTAATATGAAATCAGGAATAAATGTTTTATTTAATATGAAATCAGGAATAAATGTTTTATTTAATATGAAATCAGGAATAAATGTTTTATTTAATATGAAATCAGGAATAAATGTTTTATTTAATATGAAATCAGGAATAAATGTTTTATTTAATATGAAATCAGGAATAAATGTTTTATTTAATATGAAATCAGGAATAAATGTTTTATTTAATAGGAAATCAGGAATAAATGTTTTATTTAATATGAAATCAGGAATAAATGTTTTATTTAATATGAAATCAGGAATAAATGTTATATCTTAATATGAAATCAGGAATAAATGTTTTATTTAATATGAAATCAGGAATAAATGTTTTATTTAATATGAAATCAGGAATAAATGTTTTATTTAATATGAAATCAGGAATAAAGTTTTTATTTAATATGAAATCAGGAATACATGTTTTATTTAATATGAAATCAGGAATAAATGTTTTATTTAATATGAAATCAGGAATAAATGTTTTATTTAATATGAAATCAGGAATAAATGTTTTATTTAATATGAAATCAGGAATAAATGTTTTATTTAATATGAAATCAGGAATAAATGTTTTATTTAATATGAAATCAGGAATAAATGTTTTATTTAATATGAAATCAGGAATAAATGTTTTATTTAATATGAAATCAGGAATAAATGTTTTATTTAATATGAAATCAGGAATAAATGTTTTATTTAATATGAAATCAGGAATAAATGTTTTATTTAATATGAAATCAGGAATAAATGTTTTATTTAATATGAAATCAGGAATAAATGTTATATACCTGATATGAAATCAGGAATAAATGTTTTATTTAATATCAAATCAGGAATAAATGTTTTATTTAATATGAAATCAGGAATAAATGTTATATCTAAATATGAAATCAGGAATAAATGTTTTATTTAATATGAAATCAGGAATAAATGTTTTATTTAATATGAAATCAGGAATAAATGTTTTATTTAATATGAAATCAGGAATAAATGTTTTATTTAATATGAAATCAGGAATAAATGTTTTATTTAATATGAAATCAGGAATAAATGTTTTATTTAATATGAAATCAGGAATTAATGTTTTATTTAATATGAAATCAGGAATAAATGTTTTATTTAATATGAAATCAGGAATAAATGTTTTATTTAATATGAAATCAGGAATAAATGTTTTATTTAATATGAAATCAGGAATAAATGTTATATCTTAATATGAAATCAGGAATAAATGTTTTATTTAATATGAAATCAGGAATAAATGTTTTATTTAATATGAAATCAGGAATAAATGTTATATCTTAATATGAAATCAGGAATAAATGTTTTATTTAATATGAAATCAGGAATAAATGTTTTATTTAATATTAAATCAGGAATAAATGTTTTATTTAATATAAAATCAGGAATAAATGTTTTATTTAATATGAAATCAGGAATAAATGTTTTATTTAATATGAAATCAGGAATAAATGTTTTATTTAATATGAAATCAGGAATAAATGTTATATCTTAATATGAAATCAGGAATAAATGTTTTATTTAATATGAAATCAGGAATAAATGTTTTATTTAATATGAAATCAGGAATAAATGTTTTATTTAATATGAAATCAGGAATAAATGTTTTATTTAATATGAAATCAGGAATAAATGTTTTATTTAATATGAAATCAGGAATAAATGTTTTATTTAATATGAAATCAGGAATAAATGTTTTATTTAATATGAAATCAGGAATAAATGTTTTATTTAATATAAAATCAGGAATAAATGTTTTATTTAATATAAAATCAGGAATAAATGTTTTATTTAATATGAAATCAGGAATAAATGTTTTATTTAATATGAAATCAGGAATAAATGTTTTATTTAATATGAAATCAGGAATAAATGTTATATCTTAATATGAAATCAGGAATAAATGTTTTATTTAATATGAAATCAGGAATAAATGTTTTATTTAATATGAAATCAGGAATAAATGTTTTATTTAATATGAAATCAGGAATAAATGTTTTATTTAATATGAAATCAGAATAAATGTTTTATTTAATATGAAATCAGGAATAAATGTTTTATTTAATATGAAATCAGGAATAAATGTTTTATTTAATATGAAATCAGGAATAAATGTTTTATTTAATATGAAATCAGGAATAAATGTTTTATTTAATATGAAATCAGGAATAAATGTTTTATTTAATATGAAATCAGGAATAAATGTTTTATTTAATATGAAATCAGGAATAAATGTTATATCTTAATATGAAATCAGGAATAAATGTTTTATTTAATATGAAATCAGGAATAAATGTTTTATTTAATATGAAATCAGGAATAAATTTTTTATTTAATATGAAATCAGGAATAAATGTTTTATTTAATATGAAATCAGGAATAAATGTTATATCTTAATATGAAATCAGGAATAAATGTTTTATTTAATATGAAATCAGGAATAAATGTTTTATTTAATATGAAATCAGGAATAAATGTTATATCTTAATATGAAATCAGGAATAAATGTTTTATTTAATATGAAATCAGGAATAAATGTTTTATTTAATATAAAATCAGGAATAAATGTTTTATTTAATATAAAATCAGGAATAAATGTTTTATTTAATATGAAATCAGGAATAAATGTTTTATTTAATATGAAATCAGGAATAAATGTTTTATTTAATATGAAATCAGGAATAAATGTTTTATTTAATATGAAATCAGGAATAAATGTTATATCTTAATATGAAATCAGGAATAAATGTTTTATTTAATATGAAATCAGGAATAAATGTTATATACCTGATATGAAATCAGGAATAAATGTTTTATTTAATATCAAATCAGGAATAAATGTTTTATTTAATATGAAATCAGGAATAAATGTTATATCTAAATATGAAATCAGGAATAAATGTTTTATTTAATATGAAATCAGGAATAAATGTTTTATTTAATATGAAATCAGGAATAAATGTTATATCTTAATATGAAATCAGGAATAAATGTTTTATTTAATATGAAATCAGGAATAAATGTTTTATTTAATATGAAATCAGGAATAAATGTTTTATTTAATATGAAATCAGGAATAAATGTTTTATTTAATATGAAATCAGGAATAAATGTTTTATTTAATATGAAATCAGGAATAAATGTTTTATTTAATATGAAATCAGGAATAAATGTTTTATTTAATATGAAATCAGGAATAAATGTTATATCTTAATATGAAATCAGGAATAAATGTTTTATTTAATATGAAATCAGGAATAAATGTTTTATTTAATATGAAATCAGGAATAAATGTTTTATTTAATATGAAATCAGGAATAAATGTTTTATTTAATATGAAATCAGGAATAAATGTTATATCTTAATATGAAATCAGGAAAAAATGTTTTATTTAATATGAAATCAGGAATAAATGTTTTATTTAATATGAAATCAGGAATAAATGTTATATCTTAATATGAAATCAGGAATAAATGTTTTATTTAATATGAAATCAGGAATAAATGTTTTATTTAATATGAAATCAGGAATAAATGTTTTATTTAATATGAAATCAGGAAAAAATGTTTTATTTAATATGAAATCAGAAATAAATGTTTTATTTAATATGAAATCAGGAATAAATGTTTTATTTAATATGAAATCAGGAATAAATGTTTTATTTAATATGAAATCAGGAATAAATGTTTTATTTAATATGAAATCAGGAATAAATGTTTTATTTAATATGAAATCAGGAATAAATGTTGTATGTTAATATGAAATCAGGAATAAATGTTTTATTTAATATGAAATCAGGAATAAATGTTTTATTTAATATGAAATCAGGAATAAATGTTTTATTTAATATGAAATCAGGAATAAATGTTTTATTTAATATGAAATCAGGAATAAATGTTTTATTTAATATGAAATCAGGAATAAATGTTTTATTTAATATGAAATCAGGAATAAATGTTTTATTTAATATGAAATCAGGAATAAATGTTTTATTTAATATGAAATCAGGAATAAATGTTATATCTTAATATGAAATCAGGAATAAATGTTTTATTTAATATGAAATCAGGAATAAATGTTTTATTTAATATGAAATCAGGAATAAATGTTTTATTTAATATGAAATCAGGAATAAATGTTTTATTTAATATGAAATCAGGAATAAATGTTATATCTTAATATGAAATCAGGAATAAATGTTTTATTTAATATGAAATCAGGAATAAATGTTTTATTTAATATGAAATCAGGAATAAATGTTATATCTTAATATGAAATCAGGAATAAATGTTTTATTTAATATGAAATCAGGAATAAATGTTTTATTTAATATGAAATCAGGAATAAATGTTTTATTTAATATGAAATCAGGAAAAAATGTTTTATTTAATATGAAATCAGAAATAAATGTTTTATTTAATATGAAATCAGGAATAAATGTTTTATTTAATATGAAATCAGAAATAAATGTTTTATTTAATATGAAATCAGGAATAAATGTTTTATTTAATATGAAATCAGGAATAAATGTTTTATTTAATATGAAATCAGGAATAAATGTTGTATCTTAATATGAAATCAGGAATAAATGTTTTATTTAATATGAAATCAGGAATAAATGTTTTATTTAATATGAAATCAGGAATAAATGTTTTATTTAATATGAAATCAGGAATAAATGTTTTATTTAATATGAAATCAGGAATAAATGTTTTATTTAATATGAAATCAGGAATAAATGTTTTATTTAATATAAAATAAGGAATAAATGTTTTATTTAATATAAAATCAGGAATAAATGTTTTATTTAATATGAAATCAGGAATAAATGTTTTATTTAATATGAAATCAGGAATAAATGTTTTATTAAATATGAAATCTGGAATAAATGTTTTATTTAATATGAAATCAGGAATAAATGTTTTATTTAATATGAAATCAGGAATAAATGTTATATCTTAATATGAAATCAGGAATAAATGTTTTATTTTATATGAAATCAGGAATAAATGTTTTATTTAATATGAAATCAGGAATAAATGTTTTATTTAATATGAAATCAGGAATAAATGTTTTATTTAATATAAAATCAGGAATAAATGTTTTATTTAATATAAAATCAGGAATAAATGTTTTATTTAATATGAAAGCAGGAATAAATGTTTTATTTAATATGAAATCAGGAATAAATGTTTAATTTAATATGAAATCAGGAATAAATGTTTTATTTAATATGAAATCAGGAATAAATGTTTTATTTAATATGAAATCAGGAATAAATGTTTTATTTAATATGAAATCAGGAATAAATGTTTTATTTAATATGAAATCAGGAATAAATGTTTTATTTAATATGAAATCAGGAATAAATGTTTTATTTAATATTAAATCAGGAATAAATGTTTTATTTAATATGAAATCAGGAATAAATGTTTTATTTAATATGAAATCAGGAATAAATGTTTTATTTAATATGAAATCAGGAATAAATGTTTTATTTAATATGAAATCAGGAATAAATGTTTTATTTAATATGAAATCAGGAATAAATGTTATATCTTAATATGAAATCAGGAATAAATGTTTTATTTAATATGAAATCAGGAATAAATGTTTTATTTAATATGAAATCAGGAATAAATATTTTATTTAATATGAAATCAGGAATAAATGTTTTATTTAATATGAAATCAGGAATAAATGTTTTATTTAATATGAAATCAGGAATAAATGTTTTATTTAATATGAAATCAGGAATAAATGTTTTATTTAATATGAAATCAGGAATAAATGTTTTATTTAATATGAAATCAGGAATAAATGTTTTATTTAATATGAAATCAGGAATAAATGTTTTATTTAATAGGAAATCAGGAATAAATGTTTTATTTAATATGAAATCAGGAATAAATGTTTTATTTAATATGAAATCAGGAATAAATGTTTTATTTAATATAAAATAAGGAATAAATGTTTTATTTAATATAAAATCAGGAATAAATGTTTTATTTAATATGAAATCAGGAATAAATGTTTTATTTAATATGAAATCAGGAATAAATGTTTTATTAAATATGAAATCTGGAATAAATGTTTTATTTAATATGAAATCAGGAATAAATGTTTTATTTAATATGAAATCAGGAATAAATGTTATATCTTAATATGAAATCAGGAATAAATGTTTTATTTTATATGAAATCAGGAATAAATGTTTTATTTAATATGAAATCAGGAATAAATGTTTTATTTAATATGAAATCAGGAATAAATGTTTTATTTAATATAAAATCAGGAATAAATGTTTTATTTAATATAAAATCAGGAATAAATGTTTTATTTAATATGAAAGCAGGAATAAATGTTTTATTTAATATGAAATCAGGAATAAATGTTTAATTTAATATGAAATCAGGAATAAATGTTTTATTTAATATGAAATCAGGAATAAATGTTTTATTTAATATGAAATCAGGAATAAATGTTTTATTTAATATGAAATCAGGAATAAATGTTTTATTTAATATGAAATCAGGAATAAATGTTTTATTTAATATGAAATCAGGAATAAATGTTTTATTTAATATTAAATCAGGAATAAATGTTTTATTTAATATGAAATCAGGAATAAATGTTTTATTTAATATGAAATCAGGAATAAATGTTTTATTTAATATGAAATCAGGAATAAATGTTTTATTTAATATGAAATCAGGAATAAATGTTTTATTTAATATGAAATCAGGAATAAATGTTATATCTTAATATGAAATCAGGAATAAATGTTTTATTTAATATGAAATCAGGAATAAATGTTTTATTTAATATGAAATCAGGAATAAATATTTTATTTAATATGAAATCAGGAATAAATGTTTTATTTAATATGAAATCAGGAATAAATGTTTTATTTAATATGAAATCAGGAATAAATGTTTTATTTAATATGAAATCAGGAATAAATGTTTTATTTAATATGAAATCAGGAATAAATGTTTTATTTAATATGAAATCAGGAATAAATGTTTTATTTAATATGAAATCAGGAATAAATGTTTTATTTAATAGGAAATCAGGAATAAATGTTTTATTTAATATGAAATAAGGAATAAATGTTTTATTTAATATGAAATCAGGAATAAATGTTATATCTTAATATGAAATCAGGAATAAATGTTTTATTTAATATGAAATCAGGAATAAATGTTTTATTTAATATGAAATCAGGAATAAATGTTTTATTTAATATGAAATCAGGAATAAAGTTTTTATTTAATATGAAATCAGGAATACATGTTTTATTTAATATGAAATCAGGAATAAATGTTTTATTTAATATGAAATCAGGAATAAATGTTTTATTTAATATGAAATCAGGAATAAATGTTTTATTTAATATGAAATCAGGAATAAATGTTTTATTTAATATGAAATCAGGAATAAATGTTTTATTTAATATGAAATCAGGAATAAATGTTTTATTTAATATGAAATCAGGAATAAATGTTTTATTTAATATGAAATCAGGAATAAATGTTTTATTTAATATGAAATCAGGAATAAATGTTTTATTTAATATGAAATCAGGAATAAATGTTTTATTTAATATGAAATCAGGAATAAATGTTTTATTTAATATGAATGAAATCAGGAATAAATGTTATATACCTGATATGAAATCAGGAATAAATGTTTTATTTAATATCAAATCAGGAATAAATGTTTTATTTAATATGAAATCAGGAATAAATGTTATATCTAAATATGAAATCAGGAATAAATGTTTTATTTAATATGAAATCAGGAATAAATGTTTTATTTAATATGAAATCAGGAATAAATGTTTTATTTAATATGAAATCAGGAATAAATGTTTTATTTAATATGAAATCAGGAATAAATGTTTTATTTAATATGAAATCAGGAATAAATGTTTTATTTAATATGAAATCAGGAATAAATGTTTTATTTAATATGAAATCAGGAATAAATGTTTTATTTAATATGAAATCAGGAATAAATGTTTTATTTAATATGAAATCAGGAATAAATGTTTTATTTAATATGAAATCAGGAATAAATGTTATATCTTAATATGAAATCAGGAATAAATGTTTTATTTAATATGAAATCAGGAATAAATGTTTTATTTAATATGAAATCAGGAATAAATGTTATATCTTAATATGAAATCAGGAATAAATGTTTTATTTAATATGAAATCAGGAATAAATGTTTTATTTAATATTAAATCAGGAATAAATGTTTTATTTAATATAAAATCAGGAATAAATGTTTTATTTAATATGAAATCAGGAATAAATGTTTTATTTAATATGAAATCAGGAATAAATGTTTTATTTAATATGAAATCAGGAATAAATGTTATATCTTAATATGAAATCAGGAATAAATGTTTTATTTAATATGAAATCAGGAATAAATGTTTTATTTAATATGAAATCAGGAATAAATGTTTTATTTAATATGAAATCAGGAATAAATGTTTTATTTAATATGAAATCAGGAATAAATGTTTTATTTAATATGAAATCAGGAATAAATGTTTTATTTAATATGAAATCAGGAATAAATGTTTTATTTAATATGAAATCAGGAATAAATGTTTTATTTAATATAAAATCAGGAATAAATGTTTTATTTAATATAAAATCAGGAATAAATGTTTTATTTAATATGAAATCAGGAATAAATGTTTTATTTAATATGAAATCAGGAATAAATGTTTTATTTAATATGAAATCAGGAATAAATGTTATATCTTAATATGAAATCAGGAATAAATGTTTTATTTAATATGAAATCAGGAATAAATGTTTTATTTAATATGAAATCAGGAATAAATGTTTTATTTAATATGAAATCAGGAATAAATGTTTTATTTAATATGAAATCAGAATAAATGTTTTATTTAATATGAAATCAGGAATAAATGTTTTATTTAATATGAAATCAGGAATAAATGTTTTATTTAATATGAATGAAATCAGGAATAAATGTTATATACCTGATATGAAATCAGGAATAAATGTTTTATTTAATATCAAATCAGGAATAAATGTTTTATTTAATATGAAATCAGGAATAAATGTTATATCTAAATATGAAATCAGGAATAAATGTTTTATTTAATATGAAATCAGGAATAAATGTTTTATTTAATATGAAATCAGGAATAAATGTTTTATTTAATATGAAATCAGGAATAAATGTTTTATTTAATATGAAATCAGGAATAAATGTTTTATTTAATATGAAATCAGGAATAAATGTTTTATTTAATATGAAATCAGGAATAAATGTTTTATTTAATATGAAATCAGGAATAAATGTTTTATTTAATATGAAATCAGGAATAAATGTTTTATTTAATATGAAATCAGGAATAAATGTTTTATTTAATATGAAATCAGGAATAAATGTTATATCTTAATATGAAATCAGGAATAAATGTTTTATTTAATATGAAATCAGGAATAAATGTTTTATTTAATATGAAATCAGGAATAAATGTTATATCTTAATATGAAATCAGGAATAAATGTTTTATTTAATATGAAATCAGGAATAAATGTTTTATTTAATATTAAATCAGGAATAAATGTTTTATTTAATATAAAATCAGGAATAAATGTTTTATTTAATATGAAATCAGGAATAAATGTTTTATTTAATATGAAATCAGGAATAAATGTTTTATTTAATATGAAATCAGGAATAAATGTTATATCTTAATATGAAATCAGGAATAAATGTTTTATTTAATATGAAATCAGGAATAAATGTTTTATTTAATATGAAATCAGGAATAAATGTTTTATTTAATATGAAATCAGGAATAAATGTTTTATTTAATATGAAATCAGGAATAAATGTTTTATTTAATATGAAATCAGGAATAAATGTTTTATTTAATATGAAATCAGGAATAAATGTTTTATTTAATATGAAATCAGGAATAAATGTTTTATTTAATATAAAATCAGGAATAAATGTTTTATTTAATATAAAATCAGGAATAAATGTTTTATTTAATATGAAATCAGGAATAAATGTTTTATTTAATATGAAATCAGGAATAAATGTTTTATTTAATATGAAATCAGGAATAAATGTTATATCTTAATATGAAATCAGGAATAAATGTTTTATTTAATATGAAATCAGGAATAAATGTTTTATTTAATATGAAATCAGGAATAAATGTTTTATTTAATATGAAATCAGGAATAAATGTTTTATTTAATATGAAATCAGAATAAATGTTTTATTTAATATGAAATCAGGAATAAATGTTTTATTTAATATGAAATCAGGAATAAATGTTTTATTTAATATGAAATCAGGAATAAATGTTTTATTTAATATGAAATCAGGAATAAATGTTTTATTTAATATGAAATCAGGAATAAATGTTTTATTTAATATGAAATCAGGAATAAATGTTTTATTTAATATGAAATCAGGAATAAATGTTATATCTTAATATGAAATCAGGAATAAATGTTTTATTTAATATGAAATCAGGAATAAATGTTTTATTTAATATGAAATCAGGAATAAATTTTTTATTTAATATGAAATCAGGAATAAATGTTTTATTTAATATGAAATCAGGAATAAATGTTATATCTTAATATGAAATCAGGAATAAATGTTTTATTTAATATGAAATCAGGAATACATGTTTTATTTAATATGAAATCAGGAATAAATGTTATATCTTAATATGAAATCAGGAATAAATGTTTTATTTAATATGAAATCAGGAATAAATGTTTTATTTAATATAAAATCAGGAATAAATGTTTTATTTAATATAAAATCAGGAATAAATGTTTTATTTAATATGAAATCAGGAATAAATGTTTTATTTAATATGAAATCAGGAATAAATGTTTTATTTAATATGAAATCAGGAATAAATGTTTTATTTAATATGAAATCAGGAATAAATGTTATATCTTAATATGAAATAAGGAATAAATGTTTTATTTAATATGAAATCAGGAATAAATGTTATATACCTGATATGAAATCAGGAATAAATGTTTTATTTAATATCAAATCAGGAATAAATGTTTTATTTAATATGAAATCAGGAATAAATGTTATATCTAAATATGAAATCAGGAATAAATGTTTTATTTAATATGAAATCAGGAATAAATGTTTTATTTAATATGAAATCAGGAATAAATGTTTTATTTAATATGAAATCAGGAATAAATGTTTTATTTAATATGAAATCAGGAATAAATGTTTTATTTAATATGAAATCAGGAATAAATGTTTTATTTAATATGAAATCAGGAATAAATGTTTTATTTAATATGAAATCAGGAATAAATGTTTTATTTAATATGAAATCAGGAATAAATGTTTTATTTAATATGAAATCAGGAATAAATGTTTTATTTAATATGAAATCAGGAATAAATGTTATATCTTAATATGAAATCAGGAATAAATGTTTTATTTAATATGAAATCAGGAATAAATGTTTTATTTAATATGAAATCAGGAATAAATGTTATATCTTAATATGAAATCAGGAATAAATGTTTTATTTAATATGAAATCAGGAATAAATGTTTTATTTAATATTAAATCAGGAATAAATGTTTTATTTAATATAAAATCAGGAATAAATGTTTTATTTAATATGAAATCAGGAATAAATGTTTTATTTAATATGAAATCAGGAATAAATGTTTTATTTAATATGAAATCAGGAATAAATGTTATATCTTAATATGAAATCAGGAATAAATGTTTTATTTAATATGAAATCAGGAATAAATGTTTTATTTAATATGAAATCAGGAATAAATGTTTTATTTAATATGAAATCAGGAATAAATGTTTTATTTAATATGAAATCAGGAATAAATGTTTTATTTAATATGAAATCAGGAATAAATGTTTTATTTAATATGAAATCAGGAATAAATGTTTTATTTAATATGAAATCAGGAATAAATGTTTTATTTAATATAAAATCAGGAATAAATGTTTTATTTAATATAAAATCAGGAATAAATGTTTTATTTAATATGAAATCAGGAATAAATGTTTTATTTAATATAAAATCAGGAATAAATGTTTTATTTAATATGAAATCAGGAATAAATGTTATATCTTAATATGAAATCAGGAATAAATGTTTTATTTAATATGAAATCAGGAATAAATGTTTTATTTAATATGAAATCAGGAATAAATGTTTTATTTAATATGAAATCAGGAATAAATGTTTTATTTAATATGAAATCAGATTAAATGTTTTATTTAATATGAAATCAGGAATAAATGTTTTATTTAATATGAAATCAGGAATAAATGTTTTATTTAATATAAAATCAGGAATAAATGTTATATCTTAATATGAAATCAGGAATAAATGTTTTATTTAATATGAAATCAGGAATAAATGTTTTATTTAATATGAAATCAGGAATAAATGTTTTATTTAATATGAAATCAGGAATAAATGTTTTATTTAATATAAAATCAGGAATAAATGTTTTATTTAATATAAAATCAGGAATAAATGTTTTATTTAATATGAAATCAGGAATAAATGTTTTATTTAATATGAAATCAGGAATAAATGTTTTATTTAATATGAAATCAGGAATAAATGTTTTATTTAATATGAAATCAGGAATAAATGTTATATCTTAATATGAAATCAGGAATAAATGTTTTATTTAATATGAAATCAGGAATAAATGTTTTATTTAATATGAAATCAGGAATAAATGTTTTATTTAATATGAAATCAGGAATAAATGTTATATCTTAATATGAAATCAGGAATAAATGTTTTATTTAATATGAAATCAGGAATAAATGTTTTATTTAATATGAAATCAGGAATAAATGTTTTATTTAATATGAAATCAGGAATAAATGTTTTATTTAATATGAAATCAGGAATAAATGTTATATCTTAATATGAAATCAGGAATAAATGTTTTATTTAATATGAAATCAGGAATAAATGTTTTATTTAATATGAAATCAGGAATAAATGTTATATCTTAATATGAAATCAGGAATAAATGTTTTATTTAATATGAAATCAGGAATAAATGTTTTATTTAATATAAAATCAGGAATAAATGTTTTATTTAATATAAAATCAGGAATAAATGTTTTATTTAATATGAAATCAGGAATAAATGTTTTATTTAATATGAAATCAGGAATAAATGTTTTATTTAATATGAAATCAGGAATAAATGTTTTATTTAATATGAAATCAGGAATAAATGTTATATCTTAATATGAAATCAGGAATAAATGTTTTATTTAATATGAAATCAGGAATAAATGTTTTATTTAATATGAAATCAGGAATAAATGTTTTATTTAATATGAAAACAGGAATAAATGTTTTATTTAATATGAAATCAGGAATAAATGTTTTATTTAATATGAAATCAGGAATAAATGTTTTATTTAATATGAAATCAGGAATAAATGTTTTATTTAATATGAAATCAGGAATAAATGTTTTATTTAATATGAAATCAGGAATAAATGTTATATCTTAATATGAAATCAGGAATAAATGTTTTATTTAATATGAAATCAGGAATAAATGTTTTATTTAATATGAAATCAGGAATAAATGTTTTATTTAATATGAAATCAGGAATAAATGTTATATCTTAATATGAAATCAGGAATAAATGTTTTATTTAATATGAAATCAGGAATAAATGTTTTATTTAATATAAAATCAGGAATAAATGTTTTATTTAATATAAAATCAGGAATAAATGTTTTATTTAATATGAAATCAGGAATAAATGTTTTATTTAATATGAAATCAGGAATAAATGTTTTATTTAATATGAAATCAGGAATAAATGTTATATCTTAATATGAAATCAGGAATAAATGTTTTATTTAATATGAAATCAGGAATAAATGTTTTATCTAATATGAAATCAGGAATAAATGTTTTATTTAATATGAAATCAGGAATAAATGTTTTATTAAATATGAAATCAGGAATAAATTTTTTATTTAATATGAAATCAGGAATAAATGTTTTATTTAATATGAAATCAGGAATAAATGTTTTATTTAATATGAAATCAGGAATAAATGTTTTATTTAATATGAAATCAGGAATAAATGTTTTATTTAATATGAAATCAGGAATAAATGTTATATCTTAATATGAAATCAGGAATAAATGTTTTATTTAATATGAAATCAGGAATAAATGTTTTATTTAATATGAAATCAGGAATAAATGTTTTATTTAATATGAAATCAGGAATAAATGTTATATCTTAATATGAAATCAGGAATAAATGTTTTATTTAATATGAAATCAGGAATAAATGTTTTATTTAATATGAAATCAGGAATAAATGTTATATCTTAATATGAAATCAGGAATAAATGTTTTATTTAATATGAAATCAGGAATAAATGTTTTATTTAATATAAAATCAGGAATAAATGTTTTATTTAATATAAAATCAGGAATAAATGTTTTATTTAATATGAAATCAGGAATAAATGTTTTATTTAATATGAAATCAGGAATAAATGTTTTATTTAATATGAAATCAGGAATAAATGTTTTATTTAATATGAAATCAGGAATAAATGTTATATCTTAATATGAAATCAGGAATAAATGTTTTATTAAATATGAAATCAGGAATAAATGTTTTATTTAATATGAAATCAGGAATAAATGTTTTATTTAATATGAAAACAGGAATAAATGTTTTATTTAATATGAAATCAGGAATAAATGTTTTATTTAATATGAAATCAGGAATAAATGTTTTATTTAATATGAAATCAGGAATAAATGTTTTATTTAATATGAAATCAGGAATAAATGTTTTATTTAATATGAAATCAGGAATAAATGTTTTATTTAATATAAAATCAGGAATAAATGTTATATCTTAATATGAAATCAGGAATAAATGTTTTATTTAATATGAAATCAGGAATAAATGTTTTATTTAATATGAAATCAGGAATAAATGTTTTATTTAATATGAAATCAGGAATAAATGTTTTATTTAATATGAAATCAGGAATAAATGTTTTATTTAATATGAAATCAGGAATAAATGTTTTATTTAATATGAAATCAGGAATAAATGTTTTATTTAATATGAAATCAGGAATAAATGTTTTATTTAATATGAAATCAGGAATAAATGTTTTATTTAATATGAAATCAGGAATAAATGTTTTATTTAATATGAAATCAGGAATAAATGTTATATCTTAATATGAAATCAGGAATAAATGTTTTATTTAATATGAAATCAGGAATAAATGTTTTATTTAATATGAAATCAGGAATAAATGTTTTATTTAATATGAAATCAGGAATAAATGTTATATCTTAATATGAAATCAGGAATAAATGTTTTATTTAATATGAAATCAGGAATAAATGTTTTATTTAATATAAAATCAGGAATAAATGTTTTATTTAATATAAAATCAGGAATAAATGTTTTATTTAATATGAAATCAGGAATAAATGTTTTATTTAATATGAAATCAGGAATAAATGTTTTATTTAATATGAAATCAGGAATAAATGTTATATCTTAATATGAAATCAGGAATAAATGTTTTATTTAATATGAAATCAGGAATAAATGTTTTATCTAATATGACATCAGGAATAAATGTTTTATTTAATATGAAATCAGGAATAAATGTTTTATTTAATATGAAATCAGGAATAAATTTTTTATTTAATATGAAATCAGGAATAACTGTTTTATTTAATATGAAATCAGGAATAAATGTTTTATTTAATATGAAATCAGGAATAAATGTTTTATTTAATATGAAATCAGGAATAAATGTTTTATTTAATATGAAATCAGGAATAAATGTTATATCTTAATATGAAATCAGGAATAAATGTTTTATTTAATATGAAATCAGGAATAAATGTTTTATTTAATATGAAATCAGGAATAAATGTTTTATTTAATATGAAATCAGGAATAAATGTTATATCTTAATATGAAATCAGGAATAAATGTTTTATTTAATATGAAATCAGGAATAAATGTTTTATTTAATATGAAATCAGGAATAAATGTTATATCTTAATATGAAATCAGGAATAAATGTTTTATTTAATATGAAATCAGGAATAAATGTTTTATTTAATATAAAATCAGGAATAAATGTTTTATTTAATATAAAATCAGGAATAAATGTTTTATTTAATATGAAATCAGGAATAAATGTTTTATTTAATATGAAATCAGGAATAAATGTTTTATTTAATATGAAATCAGGAATAAATGTTTATTTAATATGAAATCAGGAATAAATGTTATATCTTAATATGAAATCAGGAATAAATGTTTTATTAAATATGAAATCAGGAATAAATGTTTTATTTAATATGAAATCAGGAATAAATGTTTTATTTAATATGAAAACAGGAATAAATGTTTTATTTAATATGAAATCAGGAATAAATGTTTTATTTAATATGAAATCAGGAATAAATGTTTTATTTAATATGAAATCAGGAATAAATGTTTTATTTAATATGAAATCAGGAATAAATGTTTTATTTAATATGAAATCAGGAATAAATGTTTTATTTAATATAAAATCAGGAATAAATGTTATATCTTAATATGAAATCAGGAATAAATGTTTTATTTAATATGAAATCAGGAATAAATGTTTTATTTAATATGAAATCAGGAATAAATGTTATATCTTAATATGAAATCAGGAATAAATGTTTTATTTAATATGAAATCAGGAATAAATGTTTTATTTAATATGAAATCAGGAATAAATGTTTTATTTAATATGAAATCAGGAATAAATGTTTTATTTAATATGAAATCAGGAATAAATGTTTTATTTAATATGAAATCAGGAATAAATGTTTTATTTAATATGAAATCAGGAATAAATGTTATATCTTAATATGAAATCAGGATTAAATGTTTTATTTAATATGAAATCAGGAATAAATGTTTTATTTAATATGAAATCAGGAATAAATGTTTTATTTAATATGAAATCAGGAATAAATGTTTTATTTAATATGAAATCAGGAATAAATGTTTTATTTAATATGAAATCAGGAATAAATGTTATATCTTAATATGAAATCAGGAATAAATGTTTTATTTAATATGAAATCAGGAATAAATGTTTTATTTAATATGAAATCAGGAATAAATGTTTTATTTTTTATAAAATCAGGAATAAATGTTTTATTTAATATGAAATCAGGAATAAATGTTATATCTTAATATGAAATCAGGAATAAATGTTTTATTTAATATGAAATCAGGAATAAATGTTTTATTTAATATGAAATCAGGAATAAATGTTTTATTTAATATGAAATCAGGAATAAATGTTTTATTTAATATGAAATCAGGAATAAATGTTTTATTTAATATGAAATCAGGAATAAATGTTATATCTTAATATGAAATCAGGAATAAATGTTTTATTTAATATGAAATCAGGAATAAATGTTTTATTTAATATGAAATCAGGAATAAATGTTTTATTTTATATGAAATCAGGAATAAATGTTTTATTTAATATGAAATCAGGAATAAATGTTATATCTTAATATGAAATAAGGAATAAATGTTTTATTTAATATGAAATCAGGAATAAATGTTTTATTTAATATGAAATCAGGAATAAATGTTTTATTTAATATAAAATCAGGAATAAATGTTTTATTTAATATGAAATCAGGAATAAATGTTTTATTTAATATGAAATCAGGAATAAATGTTTTATTTAATATGAAATCAGGAATAAATGTTTTATTCAATATGAAATCAGGAATAAATGTTTTATTTAATATGAAATCAGGAATAAATGTTTTATTTAATATGAAATCAGGAATAAATGTTATATCTTAATATGAAATCAGGAATAAATGTTTTATTTAATATGAAATCAGGAATAAATGTTTTATTTAATATGAAATCAGGAATAAATGTTTTATTTAATATGAAATCAGGAATAAATGTTTTATTTAATATGAAATCAGGAATAAATGTTTTATTTAATATGAAATCAGGAATAAATGTTATATCTTAATATGAAATCAGGAATAAATGTTTTATTTAATATGAAATCAGGAATAAATGTTTTATTTAATATGAAATCAGGAATAAATGTTTTATTTTATATGAAATCAGGAATAAATGTTTTATTTAATATGAAATCAGGAATAAATGTTATATCTTAATATGAAATCAGGAATAAATGTTTTATTTAATATGAAATCAGGAATAAATGTTTTATTTAATATGAAATCAGGAATAAATGTTTTATTTAATATGAAATCAGGAATAAATGTTTTATTTAATATGAAATCAGGAATAAATGTTTTATTTAATATGAAATCAGGAATAAATGTTTTATTTAATATGAAATCAGGAATAAATGTTTTATTTAATATGAAATCAGGAATAAATGTTTTATTTAATATGAAATCAGGAATAAATGTTATATCTTAATATGAAATCAGGAATAAATGTTTTATTTAATATGAAATCAGGAATAAATGTTATATCTTAATATGAAATCAGGAATAAAT
Organism: Euprymna scolopes; assembly: GCF_053919585.1. Classification (NCBI taxonomy): domain Eukaryota; kingdom Metazoa; phylum Mollusca; class Cephalopoda; order Sepiida; family Sepiolidae; genus Euprymna; species Euprymna scolopes. The sequence continues at coordinate 120,441,819 of NC_136527.1, forward strand.
GTTTTATTTAATATGAAATCAGGAATAAATGTTTTATTTAATATGAAATCAGGAATAAATGTTTTATTTAATATGAAATCAGGAATAAATGTTTTATTTAATATGAAATCAGGAATAAATGTTTTATTTAATATGAAATCAGGAATAAATGTTTTATTTAATATAAAATCAGGAATAAATGTTTTATTTAATATGAAATCAGGAATAAATGTTATATCTTAATATGAAATCAGGAATAAATGTTTTATTTAATATGAAATCAGGAATAAATGTTATATCTTAATATTAAATCAGGAATAAATGTTTTATTTAATATGAAATCAGGAATAAATGTTTTATTTAATATGAAATCAGGAATAAATGTTTTATTTAATATGAAATCAGGAATAAATGTTTTATTTAATATGAAATCAGGAATAAATGTTTTATTTAATATAAAATCAGGAATAAATGTTTTATTTAATATGAAATCAGGAATAAATGTTTAATTTAATATGAAATCAGGAATAAATGTTTTATTTAATATGAAATCAGGAATAAATGTTTAATTTAATATGAAATCAGGAATAAATGTTTTATTTAATATGAAATCAGAAATAAATGTTTTATTTAATATGAAATCAGGAATAAATGTTTTATTCAATATGAAATCAGGAATAAATGTTTTATTTAATATGAAATCAGGAATAAATGTTTTATTTAATATGAAATCAGGAATAAATGTTATATCTTAATATGAAATCAAGAATAAATGTTTTATTTAATATGAAATCAGGAATAAATGTTTTATTTAATATGAAATCAGGAATAAATGTTTTATTTAATATGAAATCAGACATAAATGTTTTATTTAATATGAAATCAGGAATAAATGTTTTATTTAATATGAAATCAGGAATAAATGTTATATCTTAATATGAAATCAGGAATAAATGTTTTATTTAATATGAAATCAGGAATAAATGTTTTATTTAATATGAAATCAGGAATAAATGTTTTATTTTATATGAAATCAGGAATAAATGTTTTATTTAATATGAAATCAGGAATAAATGTTATATCTTAATATGAAATCAGGAATAAATGTTTTATTTAATATTAAATCAGGAATAAATGTTTTATTTAATATTAAATCAGGAATAAATGTTTTATTTAATATGAAATCAGGAATAAATGTTTTATTTAATATGAAATCAGGAATAAATGTTTTAATTAATATGAAATCAGGAATAAATGTTTTATTTAATATGAAATCAGGAATAAATGTTTTATTTAATATGAAATCAGGAATAAATGTTTTATTTAATATGAAATCAGGAATAAATGTTATATCTTAATATGAAATCAGGAATAAATGTTTTATTTAATATGAAATCAGGAATAAATGTTATATCTTAATATGAAATCAGGAATAAATGTTTTATTTAATATGAAATCAGGAATAAATGTTTTATTTAATATGAAATCAGGAATAAATGTTTTATTTAATATGAAATCAGGAATAAATGTTTTATTTAATATGAAATCAGGAATAAATGTTTTATTTAATATGAAATCAGGAATAAATGTTTTATTTAATATAAAATCAGGAATAAATGTTTTATTTAATATGAAATCAGGAATAAATGTTATATCTTAATATGAAATCAGGAATAAATGTTTTATTTAATATGAAATCAGGAATAAATGTTATATCTTAATATGAAATCAGGAATAAATGTTTTATTTAATATGAAATCAGGAATAAATGTTTTATTTAATATGAAATCAGGAATAAATGTTTTATTTAATATGAAATCAGGAATAAATGTTTTATTTAATGTGAAATCAGGAATAAATGTTTTATTTAATATAAAATCAGGAATAAATGTTTTATTTAATATGAAAGCAGGAATAAATGTTTAATTTAATATGAAATCAGGAATGAATGTTTTATTTAATATGAAATCAGGAATAAATGTTTTATTTAATATGAAATCAGGAATAAATGTTTTATTTAATATAAAATCAGGAATAAATGTTTTATTTAATATGAAATCAGGAATAAATGTTTTATTTAATATGAAATCAGGAATAAATGTTTTATTTAATATGAAATCAGGAATAAATGTTTTATTCAATATGAAATCAGGAATAAATGTTTTATTTAATATGAAATCAGGAATAAATGTTTTATTTAATATGAAATCAGGAATAAATGTTATATCTTAATATGAAATCAGGAATAAATGTTTTATTTAATATGAAATCAGGAATAAATGTTTTATTTAATATGAAATCAGGAATAAATGTTTTATTTAATATGAAATCAGGAATAAATGTTTTATTTAATATGAAATCAGGAATAAATGTTTTATTTAATATGAAATCAGGAATAAATGTTATATCTTAATATGAAATCAGGAATAAATGTTTTATTTAATATGAAATCAGGAATAAATGTTTTATTTAATATGAAATCAGGAATAAATGTTTTATTTTATATGAAATCAGGAATAAATGTTTTATTTAATATGAAATCAGGAATAAATGTTATATCTTAATATGAAATCAGGAATAAATGTTTTATTTAATATGAAATCAGGAATAAATGTTTTATTTAATATGAAATCAGGAATAAATGTTTTATTTAATATGAAATCAGGAATAAATGTTTTATTTAATATGAAATCAGGAATAAATGTTTTATTTAATATGAAATCAGGAATAAATGTTTTATTTAATATGAAATCAGGAATAAATGTTTTATTTAATATGAAATCAGGAATAAATGTTATATCTTAATATGAAATCAGGAATAAATGTTTTATTTAATATGAAATCAGGAATAAATGTTATATCTTAATATGAAATCAGGAATAAATGTTTTATTTAATATGAAATCAGGAATAAATGTTTTATTTAATATGAAATCAGGAATAAATGTTTTATTTAATATGAAATCAGGAATAAATGTTTTATTTAATATGAAATCAGGAATAAATGTTTTATTTAATATGAAATCAGGAATAAATGTTTTATTTAATATAAAATCAGGAATAAATGTTTTATTTAATATGAAATCAGGAATAAATGTTATATCTTAATATGAAATCAGGAATAAATGTTTTATTTAATATGAAATCAGGAATAAATGTTATATCTTAATATGAAATCAGGAATAAATGTTTTATTTAATATGAAATCAGGAATAAATGTTTTATTTAATATGAAATCAGGAATAAATGTTTTATTTAATATGAAATCAGGAATAAATGTTTTATTTAATATGAAATCAGGAATAAATGTTTTATTTAATATAAAATCAGGAATAAATGTTTTATTTAATATGAAATCAGGAATAAATGTTTAATTTAATATGAAATCAGGAATAAATGTTTTATTTAATATAAAATCAGGAATAAATGTTTAATTTAATATGAAATCAGGAATAAATGTTTTATTTAATATGAAATCAGGAATAAATGTTTTATTTAATATGAAATCAGGAATAAATGTTTTATTCAATATGAAATCAGGAATAAATGTTTTATTTAATATGAAATCAGGAATAAATGTTTTATTTAATATGAAATCAGGAATAAATGTTATATCTTAATATGAAATCAAGAATAAATGTTTTATTTAATATGAAATCAGGAATAAATGTTTTATTTAATATGAAATCAGGAATAAATGTTTTATTTAATATGAAATCAGGAATAAATGTTTTATTTAATATGAAATCAGGAATTAATGTTTTATTTAATATGAAATCAGGAATAAATGTTATATCTTAATATGAAATCAAGAATAAATGTTTTATTTAATATGAAATCAGGAATAAATGTTTTATTTAATATGAAATCAGGAATAAATGTTTTATTTTATATGAAATCAGGAATAAATGTTTTATTTAATATGAAATCAGGAATAAATGTTATATCTTAATATGAAATCAGGAATAAATGTTTTATTTAATATGAAATCAGGAATAAATGTTTTATTTAATATTAAATCAGGAATAAATGTTTTATTTAATATGAAATCAGGAATAAATGTTTTATTTAATATGAAATCAGGAATAAATGTTTTAATTAATATGAAATCAGGAATAAATGTTTTATTTAATATGAAATCAGGAATAAATGTTTTATTTAATATGAAATCAGGAATAAATGTTTTATTTAATATGAAATCAGGAATAAATGTTATATCTTAATATGAAATCAGGAATAAATGTTTTATTTAATATGAAATCAGGAAGAAATGTTATATCTTAATATGAAATCAGGAATAAATGTTTTATTTAATATGAAATCAGGAATAAATGTTTTATTTAATATGAAATCAGGAATAAATGTTTTATTTAATATGAAATCAGGAATAAATGTTTTATTTAATATGAAATCAGGAATAAATGTTTTATTTAATATAAAATCAGGAATAAATGTTTTATTTAATATGAAATCAGGAATAAATGTTTAATTTAATATGAAATCAGGAATAAATGTTTTATTTAATATAAAATCAGGAATAAATGTTTAATTTAATATGAAATCAGGAATAAATGTTTTATTTAATATGAAATCAGGAATAAATGTTTTATTTAATATGAAATCAGGAATAAATGTTTTATTCAATATGAAATCAGGAATAAATGTTTTATTTAATATGAAATCAGGAATAAATGTTTTATTTAATATGAAATCAGGAATAAATGTTATATCTTAATATGAAATCAAGAATAAATGTTTTATTTAATATGAAATCAGGAATAAATGTTTTATTTAATATGAAATCAGGAATAAATGTTTTATTTAATATGAAATCAGGAATAAATGTTTTATTTAATATGAAATCAGGAATAAATGTTTTATTTAATATGAAATCAGGAATAAATGTTATATCTTAATATGAAATCAAGAATAAATGTTTTATTTAATATGAAATCAGGAATAAATGTTTTATTTAATATGAAATCAGGAATAAATGTTTTATTTTATATGAAATCAGGAATAAATGTTTTATTTAATATGAAATCAGGAATAAATGTTATATCTTAATATGAAATCAGGAATAAATGTTTTATTTAATATGAAATCAGGAATAAATGTTTTATTTAATATTAAATCAGGAATAAATGTTTTATTTAATATGAAATCAGGAATAAATGTTTTATTTAATATGAAATCAGGAATAAATGTTTTAATTAATATGAAATCAGGAATAAATGTTTTATTTAATATGAAATCAGGAATAAATGTTTTATTTAATATGAAATCAGGAATAAATGTTTTATTTAATATGAAATCAGGAATAAATGTTATATCTTAATATGAAATCAGGAATAAATGTTTTATTTAATATGAAATCAGGAATAAATGTTATATCTTAATATGAAATCAGGAATAAATGTTTTATTTAATATGAAATCAGGAATAAATGTTTTATTTAATATGAAATCAGGAATAAATGTTTTATTTAATATGAAATCAGGAATAAATGTTTTATTTAATATGAAATCAGGAATAAATGTTTTATTTAATATGAAATCAGGAATAAATGTTTTATTTAATATAAAATCAGGAATAAATGTTTTATTTAATATGAAATCAGGAATAAATGTTATATCTTAATATGAAATCAGGAATAAATGTTTTATTTAATATGAAATCAGGAATAAATGTTATATCTTAATATGAAATCAGGAATAAATGTTTTATTTTATATGAAATCAGGAATAAATGTTTTATTTAATATGAAATCAGGAATAAATGTTTTATTTAATATGAAATCAGGAATAAATGTTTTATTTAATGTGAAATCAGGAATAAATGTTTTATTTAATATAAAATCAGGAATAAATGTTTTATTTAATATGAAAGCAGGAATAAATGTTTAATTTAATATGAAATCAGGAATGAATGTTTTATTTAATATGAAATCAGGAATAAATGTTTTATTTAATATGAAATCAGGAATAAATGTTTTATTTAATATGAAATCAGGAATAAATGTTTTATTTAATATTAAATCAGGAATAAATGTTATATCTTAATATGAAATCAGGAATAAATGTTTTATTTAATATGAAATCAGGAATAAATGTTTTATTTAATATGAAATCAGGAATAAATGTTTTATTTAATATGAAATCAGGAATAAATGTTATATCTTAATATGAAATCAGGAATAAATGTTTTATTTAATATGAAATCAGGAATAAATGTTTTATTTAATATGAAATCAGGAATAAATGTTTTATTTAATATGAAATCAGGAATAAATGTGTTATTTAATATGAAATCAGGAATAAATGTTTTATTTAATATGAAATCAGGAATAAATGTTTTATTTAATATGAAATCAGGAATAAATGTTATATCTTAATATGAAATCAGGAATAAATGTTTTATTTAATATGAAATCAGGAATAAATGTTTTATTTAATATTAAATCAGGAATAAATGTTTTATTTTATATGAAATCAGGAATAAATGTTTTATTTAATATGAAATCAGGAATAAATGTTATATCTTAATATGAAATCAGGAATAAATGTTTTATTTAATATGAAATCAGGAATAAATGTTTTATTTAATATGAAATCAGGAATAAATGTTTTATTTAATATGAAATCAGGAATAAATGTTTTATTTAATATGAAATCAGGAATAAATGTTTTATTTAATATGAAATCAGGAATAAATGTTTTATTTAATATGAAATCAGGAATAAATGTTTTATTTAATATGAAATCAGGAATAAATGTTTTATTTAATATGAAATCAGGAATAAATGTTATATCTTAATATGAAATCAGGAATAAATGTTTTATTTAATATGAAATCAGGAATAAATGTTTTATTTAATATGAAATCAGGAATAAATGTTATATCTTAATATGAAATCAGGAATAAATGTTTTATTTAATATGAAATCAGGAATAAATGTTTTATTTAATATGAAATCAGGAATAAATGTTTTATTTGATATAAAATCAGGAATAAATGTTTTATTTAATATAAAATCAGTCATAAATGTTTTATTTAATATGAAATCTGGAATAAATGTTTTATTTAATATAAAATCAGGAATAAATGTTTTATTTAATATGAAATCAGGAATAAATGTTTTTTTTAATATGAAATCAGGAATAAATGTTTTATTTAATATGAAATCAGGAATAAATGTTATATCTTAATATGAAATCAGGAATAAATGTTTTATTTAATATGAAATCAGGAATAAATGTTTTATTTAATATGAAATCAGGAATAAATGTTATATCTTAATATGAAATCAGGAATAAATGTTTTATTTAATATGAAATCAGGAATAAATGTTTTATTTAATATGAAATCAGGAATAAATGTTATATCTTAATATGAAATCAGGAATAAATGTTTTATTCAATATGAAATCAGGAATAAATGTTTTATTTAATATAAAATCAGGAATAAATGTTTTATTAAATATAAAATCAGGAATAAATGTTTTATTTAATATAAAATCAGGTCTAAATGTGTTATGTAATATGAAATCAGGAATAAATGTTTTATTTAATATGAAATCAGGAATAAATGTTTTATTTAATAGGAAATCAGGAATAAATGTTTTATTTAATATGAAATCAGGAATAAATGTTTTATTTAATATGAAATCAGGAATAAATGTTATATCTTAATATGAAATCAGGAATAAATGTTTTATTTAATATGAAATCAGGAATAAATGTTTTATTTAATATGAAATCAGGAATAAATGTTTTATTTAATATGAAATCAGGAATAAATTTTTTATTTAATATGAAATCAGGAATACATGTTTTATTTAATATGAAATCAGGAATAAATGTTTTATTTAATATGAAATCAGGAATAAATGTTTTATTTAATATGAAATCAGGAATAAATGTTTTATTTAATATGAAATCAGGAATAAATGTTTTATTTAATATGAAATCAGGAATAAATGTTTTATTTAATATGAAATCAGGAATAAATGATTTATTTAATATGAAATCAGGAATAAATGTTTTATTTAATATGAAATCAGGAATAAATGTTTTATTTAATATGAAATCAGGAATAAATGTTTTATTTAATATGAAATCAGGAATAAATGTTTTATTTAATATGAAATCAGGAATAAATGTTTTATTTAATATTAACTCAGGAATAAATGTTTTATTTAATATGAAATCAGGAATAAATGTTTTATTTAATATGAAATCAGGAATAAATGTTTTATTTAATATGAAATCAGGAATAAATGTTATATCTTAATATGAAATCAGGAATAAATGTTTTATTTAATATGAAATCAGGAATAAATGTTTTATTTAATATGAAATCAGGAATAAATGTTATATCTTAATATGAAATCAGGAATAAATGTTTTATTTAATATGAAATCAGGAATAAATGTTTTATTTAATATAAAATCAGGAATAAATGTTTTATTTAATATAAAATCAGGAATAAATGTTTTATTTAATATGAAATCAGGAATAAATGTTTTATTTAATATGAAATCAGGAATAAATGTTTTATTTAATATGTAATCAGGAATAAATGTTTTATTTAATATGAAATCAGGAATAAATGTTTTATTTAATAAGAAATCAGGAATAAATGTTTTATTTAATATGAAATCAGGAATAAATGTTATATCTTAATATGAAATCAGGAATAAATGTTTTATTTAATATGAAATCAGGAATAAATGTTTTATTTAATATGAAATCAGGAATAAATGTTTTATTTAATATGAAATCAGGAATAAATGTTATATCTTAATATGAAATCAGGAATAAATGTTTTATTTAATATGAAATCAGGAATAAATGTTTTATTTAATATGAAATCAGGAATAAATGTTTTATTTAATATAAAATCAGGAATAAAGGTTTTATTTAATATAAAATCAGTCATAAATGTTTTATTTAATATTAAATCTGGAATAAATGTTTTATTTAATATAAAATCAGGAATAAATGTTTTATTTAATATGAAATCAGGAATAAATGTTTTTTTTAATATGAAATCAGGAATAAATGTTTTATTTAATATGAAATCAGGAATAAATGTTATATCTTAATATGAAATCAGGAATAAATGTTTTATTTAATATGAAATCAGGAATAAATGTTTTATTTAATATGAAATCAGGAATAAATGTTATATCTTAATATGAAATCAGGAATAAATGTTTTATTTAATATGAAATCAGGAATAAATGTTTTATTAAATATGAAATCAGGAATAAATGTTATATCTTAATATGAAATCAGGAATAAATGTTTTATTCAATATGAAATCAGGAATAAATGTTTTATTTAATATAAAATCAGGAATAAATGTTTTATTAAATATAAAATCAGGAATAAATGTTTTATTTAATATAAAATCAGGTCTAAATGTGTTATGTAATATGAAATCAGGAATAAATGTTTTATTTAATATGAAATCAGGAATAAATGTTTTATTTAATAGGAAATCAGGAATAAATGTTTTATTTAATATGAAATCAGGAATAAATGTTTTATTTAATATGAAATCAGGAATAAATGTTATATCTTAATATGAAATCAGGAATAAATGTTTTATTTAATATGAAATCAGGAATAAATGTTTTATTTAATATGAAATCAGGAATAAATGTTTTATTTAATATGAAATCAGGAATAAATGTTTTATTTAATATGAAATCAGGAATACATGTTTTATTTAATATGAAATCAGGAATAAATGTTTTATTTAATATGAAATCAGGAATAAATGTTTTATTTAATATGAAATCAGGAATAAATGTTTTATTTAATATGAAATCAGGAATAAATGTTTTATTTAATATGAAATCAGGAATAAATGTTTTATTTAATATGAAATCAGGAATAAATGATTTATTTAATATGAAATCAGGAATAAATGTTTTATTTAATATGAAATCAGGAATAAATGTTTTATTTAATATGAAATCAGGAATAAATGTTTTATTTAATATGAAATCAGGAATAAATGTTTTATTTAATATGAAATCAGGAATAAATGTTTTATTTAATATGAAATCAGGAATAAATGTTTTATTTAATATGAAATCAGGAATAAATGTTTTATTTAATATGAAATCAGGAATAAATGTTTTATTTAATATGAAATCAGGAATAAATTTTATATCTTAATATGAAATCAGGAATAAATGTTTTATTTAATATGAAATCAGGAATAAATGTTTTATTTAATATGAAATCAGGAATAAATGTTATATCTTAATATGAAATCAGGAATAAATGTTTTATTTAATATGAAATCAGGAATAAATGTTTTATTTAATATAAAATCAGGAATAAATGTTTTATTTAATATAAAATCAGGAATAAATGTTTTATTTAATATCAAATCAGGAATAAATGTTTTATTTAATATGAAATCAGGAATAAATGTTTTATTTAATATGTAATCAGGAATAAATGTTTTATTTAATATGAAATCAGGAATAAATGTTTTATTTAATAAGAAATCAGGAATAAATGTTTTATTTAATATGAAATCAGGAATAAATGTTATATCTTAATATGAAATCAGGAATAAATGTTTTATTTAATATGAAATCAGGAATAAATGTTTTATTTAATATGAAATCAGGAATAAATGTTTTATTTAATATGAAATCAGGAATAAATGTTATATCTTAATATGAAATCAGGAATAAATGTTTTATTTAATATGAAATCAGGAATAAATGTTTTATTTAATATGAAATCAGGAATAAATGTTTTATTTAATATAAAATCAGGAATAAAGGTTTTATTTAATATAAAATCAGTCATAAATGTTTTATTTAATATGAAATCTGGAATAAATGTTTTATTTAATATAAAATCAGGAATAAATGTTTTATTTAATATGAAATCAGGAATAAATGTTTTATTTAATATGAAATCAGGAATAAATGTTTTATTTAATATGAAATCAGGAATAAATGTTATATCTTAATATGAAATCAGGAATAAATGTTTTATTTAATATGAAATCAGGAATAAATGTTTTATTTAATATGAAATCAGGAATAAATGTTATATCTTAATATGAAATCAGGAATAAATGTTTTATTTAATATGAAATCAGGAATAAATGTTTTATTTAATATGAAATCAGGAATAAATGTTATATCTTAATATGAAATCAGGAATAAATGTTTTATTCAATATGAAATCAGGAATAAATGTTTTATTTAATATAAAATCAGGAATAAATGTTTTATTTAATATAAAATCAGGAATAAATGTTTTATTTAATATAAAATCAGGTCTAAATGTGTTATGTAATATGAAATCAGGAATAAATGTTTTATTTAATATGAAATCAGGAATAAATGTTTTATTTAATATGAAATCAGGAATAAATGTTTTATTTAATATGAAATCAGGAATAAATGTTTTATTTAATATGAAATCAGGAATAAATTTTTTATTTAATATGAAATCAGGAATAAATGTTATATCTTAATATGAAATCAGGAATAAATGTTTTATTTAATATGAAATCAGGAATAAATGTTTTATTTAATATGAAATCAGGAATAAATGTTATATCTTAATATGAAATCAGGAATAAATGTTTTATTTAATATGAAATCAGGAATAAATGTTATATCTTAATATGAAATCAGGAATAAATGTTTTATTTAATATGAAATCAGGAATAAATGTTTTATTTAATATAAAATCAGGAATAAATGTTTTATTTAATATTAAATCAGGAATAAATGTTTTATTTAATATGAAATCAGGAATAAATGTTTTATTTAATATGAAATCAGGAATAAATGTTTTATTTAATATGAAATCAGGAATAAATGTTTTATTTAATATGAAATCAGGAATAAATGTTTTATTTAATATGAAATCAGGAATAAATGTTTTATTTAATATGAAATCAGGAATAAATGTTTTATTTAATATGAAATCAGGAATAAATGTTTTATTTAATATGAAATCAGGAATAAATGTTTTATTTAATATGAAATCAGGAATAAATGTTTTATTTAATATGAAATCAGGAATAAATGTTTTATTTAATATGAAATCAGGAATAAATGTTTTATTTAATATGAAATCAGGAATAAATGTTTTATTTTATATGAAATCAGGAATAAATGTTTTATTTAATATGAAATCAGGAATAAATGTTTTATTTAATATGAAATCAGGAATAAATGTTTTATTTAATATGAAATCAGGAATAAATGTTATATCTTAATATGAAATCAGGAATAAATGTTTTATTTAATATGAAATCAGGAATAAATGTTTTATTTAATATGAAATCAGGAATAAATGTTATATCTTAATATGAAATCAGGAATAAATGTTTTATTTAATATGAAATCAGGAATAAATGTTTTATTTAATATAAAATCAGGAATAAATGTTTTATTTAATATAAAATCAGGAATAAATGTTTTATTTATTATGAAATCAGGAATAAATGTTTTATTTAATATGAAATCAGGAATAAATGTTTTATTTAATATGAAATCAGGAATAAATGTTTTATTTAATATGAAATCAGGAATAAATGTTTTATTTAATATGAAATCAGGAATAAATGTTTTATTTAATATGAAATCAGGAATAAATGTTTTATTTAATATGAAATCAGGAATAAATGTTTTATTTAATATGAAATCAGGAATAAATGTTTTATTTAATATGAAATCAGGAATAAATGTTATATCTTAATATGAAATCAGGAATAAATGTTTTATTTAATATGAAATCAGGAATAAATGTTATATCTTAATATGAAATCAGGAATAAATGTTTTATTTAATATGAAATCAGGAATAAATGTTTTATTTAATATGAAATCAGGAATAAATGTTTTATTTAATATGAAATCAGGAATAAATGTTTTATTTAATATGAAATCAGGAATAAATGTTTTATTTAATATGAAATCAGGAATAAATGTTTTATTTAATATGAAATCAGGAATAAATGTTTTATTTAATATGAAATCAGGAATAAATGTTTTATTTAATAACAAATCAGGAATAAATGTTTTATTTAATATGAAATCAGGAATAAATGTTTTATTTAATTAAATCAGGAATAAATGTTTTATTTAATATGAAATCAGGAATAAATGTTATATCTTAATATGAAATCAGGAATAAATGTTTTATTTAATATGAAATCAGGAATAAATGTTTTATTTAATATGAAATCAGGAATAAATGTTAGATCTTAATATGAAATCAGGAATAAATGTTTTATTTAATATGAAATCAGGAATAAATGTTTTATTTAATATAAAATCAGGAATAAATGTTTTATTTAATATAAAATCAGGAATAAATGTTTTATTTAATATGAAATCAGGAATAAATGTTTTATTTAATATGAAATCAGGAATAAATGTTTTATTTAATATGAAATCAGGAATAAATGTTTTATTTAATATGAAATCAGGAATAAATGTTTTATTTAATATGAAATCAGGAATAAATGTTTTATTTAATATGAAATCAGGAATAAATGTTTTATTTAATATGAAATCAGGAATAAATGTTTTATTTAATATGAAATCAGGAATAAATGTTTTATTTAATATGAAATCAGGAATAAATGTTTTATTTAATATGAAATCAGGAATAAATGTTATATCTTAATATGAAATCAGGAATAAATGTTTTATTTAATTCGAAATCAGGAATAAATGTTTTATTTAATATGAAATCAGGAATAAATGTTTTATTTAATATGAAATCAGGAATAAATGTTATATCTTAATATGAAATCAGGAATAAATGTTTTATTTAATATGAAATCAGGAATAAATGTTTTATTTAATATGAAATCAGGAATTAATGTTTTATTTAATATGAAATCAGGAATAAATGTTTTATTTAATATGAAATCAGGAATAAATGTTTTATTTAATATGAAATCAGGAATAAATGTTATATCTTAATATGAAATCAGGAATAAATGTTTTATTTAATATGAAATCAGGAATAAATGTTTTATTTAATATGAAATCAGGAATAAATGTTTTATTTAATATGAAATCAGGAATAAATGTTTTATTTAATATGAAATCAGGAATAAATGTTTTATTTAATATGAAATCAGGAATAAATGTTTTATTTAATATGAAATCAGGAATAAATGTTTTATTTAATATGAAATCAGGAATAAATGTTATATCTTAATATGAAATCAGGAATAAATGTTTTATTTAATATGAAATCAGGAATAAATGTTTTATTTAATATGAAATCAGGAATAAATGTTTTATTTAATATGAAATCAGGAATAAATGTTTTATTTAATATGAAATCAGAAATAAATGTTTTATTTAATATGAAATCAGGAATAAATGTTTTATTTAATATGAAATCAGGAATAAATGTTTTATTTAATATGAAATCAGGAATAAATGTTTTATTTAATATGAAATCAGGAATAAATGTTTTATTTAATATGAAATCAGGAATAAATGTTTTATTTAATATGAAATCAGGAATAAATGTTTTATTCAATATGAAATCAGGAATAAATGTTTTATTTAATATGAAATCAGGAATAAATGTTTTATTTAATATGAAATCAGGAATAAATGTTTTATTTAATATGAAATCAGGAATAAATGTTATATCCTCATATGAAATCAGGAATAAATGTTTTATTTAATATGAAATCAGGAATAAATGTTTTATTTAATATGAAATCAGGAATAAATGTTTTATTTAATATGAAATCAGGAATAAATGTTTTATTTAATATGAAATCAGGAATAAATGTTATATCTTAATATGAAATCAGGAATAAATGTTTTATTTAATATGAAATCAGGAATAAATGTTTTATTTAATATGAAATCAGGAATAAATGTTTTATTTTATATGAAATCAGGAATAAATGTTTTATTTAATATGAAATCAGGAATAAATGTTATATCTTAATATGAAATCAGGAATAAATGTTTTATTTAATATGAAATCAGGAATAAATGTTTTATTTAATATGAAATCAGGAATAAATGTTTTATTTAATATGAAATCAGGAATAAATGTTTTATTTAATATGAAATCAGGAATAAATGTTTTATTTAATATGAAATCAGGAATAAATGTTTTATTTAATATGAAATCAGGAATAAATGTTTTATTTAATATGAAATCAGGAATAAATGTTTTATTTAATATGAAATCAGGAATAAATGTTTTATTTAATATGAAATCAGGAATAAATGTTATATCTTAATATGAAATCAGGAATAAATGTTTTATTTAATATGAAATCAGGAATAAATGTTTTATTTAATATGAAATCAGGAATAAATGTTTTATTTAATATGAAATCAGGAATAAATGTTTTATTTAATATGAAATCAGAAATAAATGTTTTATTTAATATGAAATCAGGAATAAATGTTTTATTTAATATGAAATCAGGAATAAATGTTTTATTTAATATGAAATCAGGAATAAATGTTTT
The DNA here is from genome assembly GCF_053919585.1 of Euprymna scolopes. Lineage (NCBI taxonomy): Eukaryota > Metazoa > Mollusca > Cephalopoda > Sepiida > Sepiolidae > Euprymna > Euprymna scolopes. The sequence continues at coordinate 120,457,312 of NC_136527.1, forward strand.
ATTTAATATGAAATCAGGAATAAATGTTTTATTTAATATGAAATCAGGAATAAATGTTTTATTTAATATGAAATCAGGAATAAATGTTTTATTCAATATGAAATCAGGAATAAATGTTTTATTTAATATGAAATCAGGAATAAATGTTTTATTTAATATGAAATCAGGAATAAATGTTTTATTTAATATGAAATCAGGAATAAATGTTATATCCTCATATGAAATCAGGAATAAATGTTTTATTTAATATGAAATCAGGAATAAATGTTTTATTTAATATGAAATCAGGAATAAATGTTTTATTTAATATGAAATCAGGAATAAATGTTTTATTTAATATGAAATCAGGAATAAATGTTATATCTTAATATGAAATCAGGAATAAATGTTTTATTTAATATGAAATCAGGAATAAATGTTTTATTTAATATGAAATCAGGAATAAATGTTTTATTTTATATGAAATCAGGAATAAATGTTTTATTTAATATGAAATCAGGAATAAATGTTATATCTTAATATGAAATCAGGAATAAATGTTTTATTTAATATGAAATCAGGAATAAATGTTTTATTTAATATGAAATCAGGAATAAATGTTTTATTTAATATGAAATCAGGAATAAATGTTTTATTTAATATGAAATCAGGAATAAATGTTTTATTTAATATGAAATCAGGAATAAATGTTATATCTTAATATGAAATCAGGAATAAATGTTTTATTTAATATGAAATCAGGAATAAATGTTTTATTTAATATGAAATCAGGAATAAATGTTTTATTTAATATGAAATCAGGAATAAATGTTTTATTTAATATGAAATCAGGAATAAATGTTATATCTTAATATGAAATCAGGAATAAATGTTTTATTTAATATGAAATCAGGAATAAATGTTTTATTTAATATGAAATCAGGAATAAATGTTTTATTTAATATAAAAGCAGGAATAAATGTTTTATTTAATATAAAATCAGGAATAAATGTTTTATTTAATATGAAATCAGGAATAAATGTTTTATTTAATATAAAATCAGGAATAAATGTTTTATTTAATACTAACGGGGGGGGGGGTACCCAGCATTGCCCTGGTTTTTAAAGGCGTGTGTGGTTGGGGGGGGGGGGGTAATATGAAAACAAAGCGAAGTCATAACCTTGTTTAAATATTATAAAAACAAGCAATGGTAAAACTATTTAAAAAATCGTGTAAAAAATCAATTAAAAATAAGAACGTGATGCAATACGAACGGTTTGCCAGTGCCCGTGTGTTTGAAAAAAACCCAAAATCGGTTTTAGTGTAGCATTAAGCTCAGACAGGTTTATGTGCCTAGCATCATTTTCTGGCCGAAGCACGCATCTTCTATGATAATCCATCGACCGCCATAGCAACGCCAAGGGCGAGTGAGCTGGCGTCCACCCAAACTGTAAACTCACTCCAATCGACGCACCAGATCCCTTGCATGGGGTCGTCCTCGGTAACTCTGGCCATAGCTTCCACCAGCATGCTTCACATGGAGGGATCATGCACCTCATCGTCCCATCCTGTTGCCATGGAAGTCGCACATCGCTTTATGGCTGCCACCACCACATGAAGCTACCCACACACGGGGAAGTGGCACACCAGTTTTCCGCAGATGGAAAAAATGCCCCGACGCGTGATGTTGGTTGGAACTTCCGCGATGTCACCACTTCTTCCCCAGTGGAGTCCGTCTGCACTGCCGCTCACATGCACGCCAAGAACGTTTGCTCCATCTTTCAGGTGCTCTGGCTCCTTGCACGACATCCCAAAGCTGTTCTTTCCCCACCTGGGCAGACATGAGGCTCTCGTTCACAAAAATGTCGTCAATATACAATGACGTCTGTTGCACGGTTTCATCCTGACACCGGATCACCTGCATAATTGCTGTGATAATGTTCGGGGCCATATTCAGGCCAAACCCCAGCCTGGTCAAACAATTGCGAGTCTCTTTGATCTCGACCGTCTGAAATTTCTCACCTGGTATGCATAGCTCACGAGCACAAAGATTCTTTTCCAGGCGCACTTGCCCCATGCTACCTTGCAAAACCACAGATTACACACAGCAAGTGCAAGCTGAGATACAAAATAACCTCATAAAAAACGACAAATGGCAAAAACATATTATGACCGTCATCCCAAGCAACTACCCAATTTCACCATAGGACAGCCTGTAAGGGTGAAATGTCACCCACAAAGCCCTCACAGCAACTGGGAATTGGACACAGTCATTAGTAAAGTAGCTCCAGGCAGTTATGGGGTCAAAGTAAACGGAAGATTTTATAGAAGAAACAGAATCCACATCCGTCAACCAACCACTCAGCCAACGAGTGTAGACTCCATACCACAACATGTCTCCACACCACAGCATCTGAAACAAAGATTATCAGGCAAACCCAGGACTACAACGATCCCCAACACATGAGAAACAACTGTGTAGGTCGAAGCGGGTGATAAACTCCCCTGCACGATTGAGAGACTACACACTCTAACGCACGCACACACACACACACACACACACACACACACACACACACACACACACACACACACACAGACTATAATGCACCACACATCTCGTTCAGTCAAACCAAGAACCAATAGGGAAGGAGGGGGATCTTATGGAGTACGTAGCTATGACTATAATCTCCTGCGAAACTGTGCATGTGAAAACACAACTAGCTTCACAATAAGCCACCATTCATTCAGGCAATAAAGCTGCGGCACATTCTTAACTCAATATCGGCTTTGTGTTCTCTCTGTTTCTCTTTTAACACATTCTTAATGATGCAACCCTGTCCTATCGAAAATTCCGCAGTAGCAGCAATTAACAGAAAACAATAAAAACAGTCAATTATGTAATATACTTTTTTTTTACACAGTGATCACCAATTATCAAGGCCCGGAAGCCACTCAGGGATAAGGGTTATTGCAAGTACATTACGGTAGTGAGGAGATTTGCTGAAATGTTTACTTAAGGGGGCGGTTCATTAGGAATTTGTTAACATTGGACTTGAAGACAACTAAGTTGTAGTCCGGAGGGAAGCAGGCAGACGGAACAGAGTTCCACAGGCGTGCAGTTCTAAGAATGAAGCTTTGTTCATGGAATCCACGTTTTGATTTAGGCACAGATATAGAGTGGGGGAAATTTTTCACAGTGGATTCAGCTAGACGGGTGTTTTTCGTGAAAGATTGGAGAGGGGGGACCAGAGATTGGAGTTCGGACGAGCATCTGCCATGGAAATAACGATAAAACAAGGACAGGCTCGCAACGTCTCTTTTGTAGGAGAGAGGTTGCAGGGTAGAGAAAAGGGCATTCCCCACTATGCCACGAAGTCTTAAGTCTGATTGGTTAAAAGCTGAAAGTTTGATTGGTTACTGTAATCCAACTTTAACCAATAAAAATAGTTGCCCTGTGAGCCAGCTGATCAATATTTAAGGGAAGACCCAAACTTCTCCAGGAGCTTACCAAAGAGAAGAGAAGACTGGAGACATCATTTTGACATCACCAACTTGGCAGACTACAAATATGTACCTAAAGTTTAGGATCAACAAATCCATGAAACGCATCTGAACAACTGCCCCATCAAACGTGAGTTGAATAATATTTCCACGTCAAATAGATGAAAAGGCTGTTAAATTGTCTTCCTTGAATATTTTCATTGAAAACCAAACTTTAAGCTCTTATTCTTCGACATTGTAAACACCTTCACCATAAAAGAATAAAACACATTGACAGTTTAAATACGTCAAAATCTCCTTCATAAACGTTTTCTATTTTCGTTGTTGTGTGTACGTTAATTACTATGTACCTCAAATCATACCTTGTAAAATGAAACTACAAAATAGTAAAGAAAAAAAATAAAAAATGAATTAAACTTGAATCATAGCCAGAAATTGACGGTTTAAATACTTCAAAATCTCCTTCAAAAAAGTTTTAATCATCTTGACGCTGAGTGATCTTTTTTTTTACATAGGTGTCACCACTTATCAATGCCGATAGGCCACTCAAGGATAAGGGTTAAAGAGTGTACAGTAGTCAATTGGACAATATAGTAATAGATAGTAATAGAAGTTCGGTAAATTTGTTAACTTGTTCACGTTGGACTTGAAGGCAACCATATTATAGATGGCTGTAAAGCAGGAAAACGGAAGACAATTCCACAGGCGTGCAGTTCTAAGAAAGAAGCTTTGATCATGGAATCTATGTTTAGGTTTAGGCACAGATAAAGAGTGGGGGGAATTATTGATAGTGTTTTCAGCTAGACGAGTGTTTCTTGTGAAAGTTTGGCGAGGGGTGAGCATATATTGAAGCTCAGTCGAACACTTTCCATGAAAATAACGATTATGCAGAGACAAACTCGCAACATCTCGTCTGTGAGACAGAGGCTGCAGCGAAGAGAAAAGGACATCTCTCACCAGGCCACGAAGTCTATATTGAACCCTATCAAGGCAGGACAAGTCTTTCTAGCAGCTCCTGCCCAGATGTGGCAACAGTATTCCATCCTTGGACGTATCTGGCTCTTATATAGATAGAGAATTGCATCAGCAGTGAGATATCTACTGGATCGATAGAAGGATCTGACCATTTTTCCAGCGGCCTTGGCAACAGACTTGATGAACGTATTCCATTTAAGATCAGGAGTAAAGGTCAAGCCCAGAAGCCTGTCAAAACTTGAGGCCTCTCTAAGACGAGCGCCATTCATTTCAATTGATGCCAGATGGGGATCAGAACGTTGATGATGTAAAGATAGAAGCTTGGTTTTAAATGCATTAAAAGTAACCAGCCACTCCTTTCCCGTTTGTACAACGTGATCAAGATCAGAGGAGAGAACTTGGTCGTTTACTGTCTTAGATGTGCTACCATATATGGTAGTGTCGTCAGCAAAAATGTCTACAAATGATGTAAGGATGTGATTTGGAAGATCATTAATGCAGATCAGGAAAAAAGTTAGGTTCAGGGTGGACCCCTGAGGGACTCCAGCATTAATACTGTGAGCTTCTGATTTTTGCCCATTAATTACGACTCTTATGAACCTATCAGAGAGAAATGATTTAATAATTGAGAAGATTACCTGAAATAAAGAAAAACAAATTTCTTATTTGTTAATTTTTATTTTCGTTTAAAAAAATTAAAACGACGGTTTAAATACTTCAGAATCTCCTTCCAAAAGGTTTCGTTGTTTTTGTTAATTAACAAGTTTATTTAATTTTTGTTTTTGATTAATTACTGGTTATCTCCCTTAGATTAAATGATCCGTTGACATAAACGCCATATTAATTACGTTACGTGGTCTTCCTTGAACATTTTTTATTGAAAAGTAAGTCCCTATTCTTGAATATTATTAACAAAACAATACGACAACAGAATAGCACATATTGATATATTTTATCAACAAAACATGTTAAGTTGCTTCCCTTGAAAATATTTCATCGAAACACAAATTCTTATTCTCCAATATTGTTGTCAAAACCACCCAGCACAAACAATAACGTATATTGACATGTTTTATAAAAAATTTAGGGTTTGTATTACTGTACACATACATTCGAAAAAGTTGTCAAAAAACAAATATATAACAAATAAATGTTATCAAAGGCAAGATAAGTTACTTTTCTACCAAACTGAATATATTTTTTGTGTTTTTATTCAATATAACATGTTTATTCAGCTCGAAAAACATGCAGTGTTTACCGATGTATTGGAAAATTCAAAATGGCGGCCGACTCTCTCTTAAACACGGTAAGTTCGGGAAAAGGTGTTATAAATAATAAACTAGACAAAATATTGTTAGAAATTCGCTCAATATATATTACCATGACATAGGTTGACATATATTCGGTGTTTTTTTAATAGTATTTTGTCTAGTTTATTATTTATAACACCTTTTCTCGAACTTACCGTGTTTAAGAGAGAGTCGGCCGCCATTTTGAATTGTCCAATACATCGGTAAACACTGCATGTTTCTCGAGCTGAATAAATATGTTACATTGAATAAAAACACAAAAATATATCCAGTTTGGTAGAAAAGTAACTTATCTTGCCTTTGATAACATTTATTTGTTATATATTTGTTTTTTTGACAACTTTTTCGAATCGATGTGTACAGTAATACAAACCAAGTTGTCTACCTTGAACATTTTATTTAAAAAAAAATGTTTATGCAAAGTTGTCTCCCTTGAATATTTTTCAACGAAACCCAAACTCTTATTCTCCGATATTATTATGAAAACCACCCAGCAGAAGGAATGACACATATTGACGTATTTTATCAACAAGGAAGAACGTGAACAAAAATGGACTTTCTTTTATCGCCGATAAGGACTATGTTGAATGAATAATATTAATAGCAGGGACAAACTCATGTTGAACTGAAGAACATTTTATTTTTAGTTTCTTAAGTTTATTTAAAAATAAACGATTGAGCAATCAATTGCTTAAAATTAAATTGATATTGTTTGCCTGGTTCTTTCCTGCCACCATACGCTTATTTTTAATATAACACAGCTACTACACTTTAATCGTTTAGTTTATTTCTTATTTATAATATAACACATCTTAGAAAACAAATCGGGTTTTCATATCTTCACATTTTTAAAATAAATTGTATATAAAAATGAATTTTACAAAATAAATATCTTTATATATTTTTTAATAAATTGTATATAAAATGAATTTTTAAAAATAAATATATTCATTTTTTTAATAAATTGTATAATAAAAACTTAATTTACAAAATAAATATATTCATATACTTTTTTATTTTTTAATAAATTGTATATAAAAATGAATTTTCAAAATAAATATCTTCATTTTTTTTTCATAAATTGTATAATAAAAAACTTAATTTTACAAAATAAATTGAAATAAAACTTAAATATTGACAAATAAATTATATTTAAAAAATGAATTTTACAAAATAAATATATTCATAATTTTTTTAAATAAATTGTATATAAAAATGAATTTTACAAAATAAATATATTCATATTTTTTTTTAATAAATTGTATATAAAAATAAATTTACAAAATAAATATATTCATATTTTTTTTAATAAATTGTATATAAAAATTAATTTTACAAAATAAATATATTCATATTTTTTTTAATAAATTGTATTTAAATAATGAATTTACAAAATAAATATATTCATATTTTTTTTTAATAAATTGTATATAAAAATAAATTTACAAAATAAATATATTCATATTTTTTTTTAATAAATTGTATATAAAAATTAATTTTACAAAATAAATATATTCATATTTTTTTAATAAATTGTATTTAAATAATGAATTTACAAAATAAATATATTCATATTTTTTTTAATAAATTGTATTTAAATAATGAATTTACAAAATAAATATATTCATATTTTTTTAAATCAATTGTATTAAAATAATGAATTTACAAAATAAATATATTCATATTTTTTTTTAAATAAATTGTATTTAAATAATGAATTTACAAAATAAATATATTCATATTTTTTTTTAATAAATTGTATATAAAAATAAATTTACAAAATAAATATATTCATATTTTTTTTAATAAATTGTATATAAAAATTAATTTTACAAAATAAATATATTCATATTTTTTTAATAAATTGTATTTAAATAATAAATTTACAAAATAAATATATTCATATTTTTTTTAATAAATTGTATTTAAATAATGAATTTACAAAATAAATATATTCATATTTTTTTTTAAATCAATTGTATTAAAATAATGAATTTACAAAATAAATATATTCATATTTTTTTTTTAAATAAATTGTATTTAAATAATGAATTTACAAAATAAATATATTCATATTTTTTTTTAAATCAATTGTATTTAAAAAATGAATTTACAAAATAAATATATTCATATTTTTTTAAAATAAATTGTATATAAAAATGAATTTACAAAATAAATATATTCATATTTTTTTTTAAATCAATTGTATTTAAATAATGAATTTACAAAATAAATATATTCATATTTTTTTTAATAAATTGTATATAAAAATGAATTTACAAAATAAATATATTCATATTTTTATTTAATAAATTGTATATAAAAATGAATTTACAAAATAAATATATTCATATTTTTTTAAATAAATTGTATATAAAAATGAATTTACAAAATAAATATATTCATATTTTTTTTAATAAATTGTATATAAAAATGTATTTACAAAATAAATATATTCATATTTTTTTAATAAATTGTATAATAAAAATGAATTTTACAAAATAAATATCTTCATTTTTTTAATAAATTGTATAATAAAAAAAATTAATTTTACAAAATAAATTGAAATAAAACTTAAATATTGACAAATAAATTGTATTTAAAAAATGAATTTTACAAAATAAATATATTCATATTTTTTTTAATAAATTGTATATAAAAATGAATTTACAAAATAAATATATTCATATTTTTTTTTATAAATTGTATATAAAAATGAATTTACAAAATAAATATATTCATATTTTTTTAAATAAATTGTATATAAAAATGAATTTTACAAAATAAATATCTTCATTTTTTTAATAAATTGTATAATAAAAAAAATTAATTTTACAAAATAAATTGAAATAAAACTTAAGTATTGACAAATAAATTGTATTTAAAAAATGAATTTTACAAAATAAATATATTCATATTTTTTTTAATAAATTGTATAATAAAAATGAATTTTACAAAATAAATATATTCATATTTTTTTTTAATAAATTGTATATAAAAATGAATTTTACAAAATAAATACCTTAATTTTTTTTCATAAATAGTATAAAAAACTTAATTTTACAAGATAAATTGAAATAAACCTTAAGTATTGACAAATAAATTGTATTTAAAAAATGAATTTTACAAAATAAATATATTCATATTTTTTTTTAATAAATTGTATATAAAAATGAATTTTACAAAATAAATATATTCATATATTTTTTTTTAATAAATTGTATAATAAAAAAACTTAATTTTACAAAATAAATTGAAATAAACCTTAAGTATTGACAAATAAATTGTATTTAAAAAATGAATTTTACAAAATAAATTGAAATAAACCTTAAGTATAAACCTTAAGTAATAAATTGTTAGGACAAAAATGAGGGGAACTTGTTTTGAAAGCCGATTTATCATAATTTTTGTAGGTTTCCGACTACTTTTTGATTGTATTTGAAAAATTAAAGATTGAACGACTAAGGACTAAACTTAATTTCCAAAAGAAAAAAATATTTGTACACGTGAAAAAAAAATGTTATGAAAAATGTTTTCACAGCGAGCTATCCAATTCAGCTAAATTTTGAAGTTAAATAAATTCATTGTGAAAAAAGCCTTTAAAAGATGAATATTATTTTCTGGGTTTATTTCCAAGATAATTAGTAAAGTCCTAAGATATTGAATTAAATAAAAAATAACATCTTGTTTGTACAAAAAAAAACTTAATTAGCCCTCAAAAAGCAAGTAATTTACCGTTCGCCAAAAACGCAACAAACTAAAAAAAAAAAAAAATGTAAACACGATTATAAGGAGGCCTAAAATTTCAGCCAATCAAAACGCTGTTTCAAAATGAAATCATGATAGTAAAAGGAGGTAGGGGTGTTAGATCTCTCTCTCTCTCTCTCTCTCTCTCTCTTGTCCAAGATGTGCATCCATACATCCCTATCCTGAACGTTTGTATCAATCTTCATCATTTTTTAATTGAATTATTTTTTATGTTCCTGTTTTTAAATTATCATTTTTAATTATTGTTCGAGATTATATGAAAATTAGGTTACGCCGAATGTTTCACATTCTTGCGAGTAAGGATATTATTAAAATCTTGCATATCATTATGCGAAATCTGTAATTTAAAATAAAACGTAGAAATATTTTGCTATTATAATTATATTCCGCGATCATTATTTAATAAATACTGAAACTGTCATTAAAATCGGTTAATTTCCTGATTTTGGGTGGATTTTTAAGTCAAATGTGTATACATTCTGCATCGGCATTCATTTTGTTCGTATCTATGGATTGTATTTAAAAAATGAATGGTAATCATGAAGAAAGAGAGAGCCTGTTTCCTCCGTTTGGCTATAGGTGGCGTTACTGTCTGTCCACCCAGTTATGGAAGCACAAAATGTATATAATGGTACCCTTGAAATAAAAATAAATGTTTTTGTTATATTTAAAAAAAAAACAAAAAAACGTAAATGTTTGAAAATAAACCAGCAACAAAACGTAAATGTTTGGAAAAATAAAACTTAAATATGTTTGCAAACACAAACAAAAAAACAACAACGTAAATATGTTTGCAAAAAACAAAAAAAAATGTTTAAAATTAAAATATAACAAAAACATTTATTTTTATTTCAAGGGTACCATTATATACATTTTGTGCTTCCGTAACTGGATGGCCAGACAGTAACGCCACCTATAGTCAAACGGGGAAAACAGGCTCTCTCTTTCTTCACGATTACCAAATGAATTTTATAAAAAAAAGTCTTCATATTTTTATTTTTAATAAATGATATTTAAAAAAATGAATTTTACAAAATGTATTGCAAACAAGCCTTAATCTACGTTTTGTCTGGGCTGACGTTATCCGCCTGATAGTCAGGGACCCGAACCTTGGATTAACCACTAAGGAGGCTGTCCTATCAGCAGGTGCAAAGTACTGGGGCTGCTGTATTGCCATTTGGTGAATGGATTCTGGACCATGCAGTAGCTTCTGGTGGGGCCTCTCGATGCCATACTAGTGGGTAATTGTTACGGCTTTACCTTATCATTAGCTACAAATAAAAAAAAAATTCTTCGTTTCTTTTTCTCTCTTAATTTCCCCTCTCTGTCTTGCTCTAAGTAAATCTGTCGACCTAGTCCACAAATTCCAAAATTTCATCATGACAAGTTTCAAGAAAAAATACACGATTAAACCCGGTTCTCCAACTTCCAACGTAGACCCCTACTACCATGTCTCCTTCTCCAACATCAGGGGTCTTCGTTCTAACCTTCCAGAGGTTGAAACCCAATTACAGTAGACTAAACCAGACCTTTTATTTTTAAGTGAAACTGGCATTGGACAGGCTATTTCCCTAGATGAGTTTGCAATTTCAGGATACTCTAACTTAACTTCTAAATCTGACCCCCAAGATCGCCATGGGCATGGAATATGTGCCTATATTAAAGATAGCTTTCCATGTGGGAGGGACATCTCCAGGGAAGATCCTAACTTACCCTATATGTGCTTCCGGGTTGCTTTAGCTCACACTACTGCATTTATATTTACTCTCTATCGCCTCCACAACAGCGGAGTTACTATCTTTCAAAGCATATCTGAGAAAATTGACCAAGTCCTTTCTACTTATCCTTCAGCTAACATTCACGTATGTGGAGACTTCAATGTTCACAACGTCGAATGGTTGACCCACTCAAACAAGACCGATGATGAGGGGAGGTTCTGTCATGATTTCTCCATTGCCTATGACCTCACTCAGATTGTTCAGGAACCTACCCGTGTGCCCGATAATGACGGCCAGTATGCAAGCCTACTAGACCTTTTTCTCACAACTTGCCCTGAACTATGTTCAGTTTCTGTTCTGTCGCCTCTTTGATCTTCCGACCACTCTGTTGTATCAATTAAGATAAAAATGAAATGTAATAAGTCCCCAGACGTACCTCTTCATCGTACAGTATATCGATACACTAAGGCTGACTGGGATAGCTTCCGTACATTTATATCTGATCTACCTCTGCATTCCATGTTTAAAAAGGATGTGTCCTCTATAGTATTAGACCTAACTGAATGGTTAACTGTAGGTATTGACCATTTCATCCCCTCTAAAAAGTTTCAGCAAAAACCTAACAGCCAGCCATGGTTCTCTCCAGAATGTGCTGCTGCCATTGCGCACAGAAATCACTTTTTCCACTGCTTCAAACGTAATAGATGTATGGAAACTAAAGCCGTTTTCAGGACTGCCAGCAACCATTGTAAGAAAGTAATAAGGAACGCAAGAGTGTTATATGCTCAATCTGTTAAGTCCAAAGTAGCTGAGCAGAGGCTTGGTTCCCACCAGTTTTGGCAAATAGCAAACAGAATCCTGAATAGAAGCGTGTGCTCCATCCCAACTATTATCAATGGACCTGAGGTAATCTCGTCAGCATCAGACAAAGCCAAACTCTTTGTCAAGAACTTTGCAGCTAATTCTAGCCTTTGCGACCAAGACCGCCAACCTCCAATATTTCTTCCTGTATCAGAAAACACGCTATGTGATATACGTATATCTGTACGTGATGTTGCCAAGCTAATCAAAAACCTTGATTCGAGTAAAGCAACTGGCCCTGATGGTATTCCAATTATAGTACTCAAAAAACTTCAACCTGAATTAGCGCCCATACTTACAAAACTGTTTAAACGTTGTCTTAAGGAGAATAGTTTCCCATCTCCCTGGAAAATCTCATCAGTATGCCCTGTATTTAAGAATTCAGGTGATCGCTCATCCCCCTCTCAGTACAGGCCAATAAGTCTCCTGTGCGTCATGAGTAAGTTGCTAGAATCTGTGTTAAATACAGAAGTAATCAAACATCTCAACAAAAATAACCTTCTTAGTGACACTCAATATGGTTTCCGTTCTGCTAGATCTACAGCAGATGTCCTTACAGTTATATCGCATAGGATTAGCAAATCTCTCGACGGTGGCAATCTTTCTAGGGCAATTGCTCTTGACATATCTAAAGCCTTTGATAGGGTATGGCATAAAGGTTTACTTCATAAGATCGCTAGCTATGGTATAGCTGGAAAAGTCTTCTCAATTATTAAATCATTTCTTTCTGATAGGTTCATAAGAGTAGTAGTTGAGGGGCAAAAATCAGAAGCTCACAGTATTAATGCCGGTGTCCCTCAGGGATCCATCCTGGGCCCAACTCTTTTCCTGATCTACATTAATGATCTTCCAAATCATATCCTTACATCATTTGTAGACATTTATGCTGACGACACTACCATTTATGGTACCACATCTAAGACAGTAAACGACCAAGTTCTCTCCAATTCTCTCTCCTCTGATCTTGAGTACGTAGTACACTGGGGAAAGGAGTGGCTGGTTACTTTTAATGCATCTAAAACCAAGCTTCTCTCTTTACATCATCAACATTCTAATTCACATTTGTCATCAATTGAAATGAATGGCTCTCGTCTTCAGGAGGCCTCAAGTTTTGACAAGCTTCTGGGCTTGACCATTACTCCTGATCTTAAATGGAACACGTATATCAAATCTGTTGCCAAGGCCGCTGGAAAAATGGTGGGATCTTTCTATCGATCCAGTAGATATCTCACTGCTGATGCTATTCTCTACCTATATAAGAGCCAGGTACGTCCAAGGATGGAATACTGTTGCCACATCTGGGCAGGAGCTGCTAGTAAGGACTTGTCCTGCCTTGATAGAGTTCAAAATAGACTTCGTAGCCTCGTAGGAGATGTCCTTTTCTCCTCCTTGCAACCTCTATCTCACAGAAGAGATGTTGCGAGTTTGTCTCTGATGTATCGTTATTTTCATGGAAAGTGTTCAACTGAGCTTCAATCTATGGTCCCCCCTTGCCAAACTTTCACAAGAAACACTCGTCTAGCTGTAAACACTATCAATAATTTCCCCCACTCTTTATCTGTGCCTAAACCTAAACGTAGATTCCATGAACAAAGCTTCTTTCTTAGAACTGCACGCCTGTGGAATTGTCTTCCGTTTTCCTGCTTTCCGGCTGACTACAATATGGTTGTGTTCAAGTCTAAAGTAAATAAGTTCTTGATGAGCCGTTCCATATAAGTTATTAAATTTACCAAATTTTCATTACTAATGATTACTATATTGACCAATTTCTACTGTACACTCTTTAACCCTTATCCTTGAGTGGCCTCTTGGCCTTGATAATGTGGTGATGCCTTTGTAAAAAAAAAAAAAAAAAAATCTAAACTTGATAGAAAAACAATTCGGCACACTTAACTAATGAACGGCCATTTTTACACGAGGAACGAAATAATGATTACACCGATTTATGATGACTTAAATCCTTTGTTCTTTAGCAGTTGATTTTCTTTTTAAATAATTTCATGTTTAAATCGTGTTTTTCATCTTTTAATTTTGATTCTTTTATATTTTCATATATTTTATTTCTTAATGAATTGAACACACAAAACAAAAGTTGTGTCAATTTATTGTAGAAATCTTAACAAACAAAACAATATTTTCTGTTTTGAATACTTTTTTGTATTCAAAAAACAAAAAAACGAATTCATCCCGATTTTTTTTAATACCTTGAATGAAAGGTAAGTTTTTTTTCTTTTACTTTTAACAATTTAAAATTTCAATAACTTTTAAAATAATTTTAAACATTAAAAACATTTTTATTGCAATCCAATTTAAAACACGAAAAAATTACGTAAACTCATCGAATTGAACAACTGCTTTTGTATTTTTAGTAAAAAAAATTAAAAAAAACAAAAAACCCTATAGACTACAAATGTTGGTTTAATCTAAACTTTGCGTTCCGAGTGTGTTAAATCTTCATTGTCTACTTTATGCAATTTTACCTTACTTTTCCGAGCGTGTACTTTATGCAATTTTACCTAACTTTTCGAAAAAGTTACTTTTACTTAAAAATAACTTTCCAGTCGGCGAATTTTCGTAATTTAAAAAAAAAATATCACTATTTTCGAAATTACAGTTAAGTACATAATAATGTTTTTGCTTAAAACGCAATATGTTTAAAGATCGATCAATCGACTCTATCTTAAAGACGCATCAAAAACCCGGTAAAATCCATTGAAAGCGGTCGGTGGTTAATAAAGCTGTGTACGCATTATAAATGTTTCTTTTCTGTGTCTTACGTTATACATTAGTACATTAGGGGTCATTTCGAGTTAAAAGTTTATTTACTGCACCCATCTGGACTAGAGAAAATCATGATTTAAATGTGTGTGTGTCTCGTCTAAATAATTAACGATAATTCTCTGATATGGCCGACCAGACGGGTGATCAAAAAGTCAGATCGAGCGTACCGGAAAACGAAATGAGACTAACGAAATGAGCCAAATCGAAATTGAATTTTATTTACGTTTGAATAAAAAACAGTCGAGTTATTTTTTTTATTCAAGAACCCCCAAAAAAACGGGCAAAAAAAAAAAAAAAAACACGGGCAAAAAAAAAAAAAAAATTATCCACCAAGAAAATAAAACATAACAAATTAATCTGAAAAGCGCAAAGTTCAAGCACCCCCCCCAAAAAAAAAGAGAAAAAAAAGGCCAATTGTCAATTTGATCTCATTTCGTTTTCCGGTACGCTCGATCTGACTTTTTGATCACCCGTCTTGTCGGCCATATCAGAGAATTATCGTTAATATTTAGACGAGACATACACATTTAAATCATGATTTTCTCTAGTCCAGATGGGTGCAGTAAATAAACTTTTAACTTGAAATGACCCCTAATGTACTAATGTATAACATAAGACACAGAAAAGAAACATTTATAATGCATACACAGCTTTATTTTCTCATTAGAACCACCGACCATTTTCAATAGATTTTACCCAAAAACCTACATTATTTAACTTGGCATTTATGTTTTGTCAAATATATATATATATATATATATATATATATATATATATATATATATATATATATATATATAGTAATGTATTCATCCAACTATAGGATTCGTCAGGCTTATGCGCGAATTGTGTGGTTGCCTCTTGCTTTTATATATGTTGAGGATTTCTAGTTGGCCAATCAGCTTTCTAGTATCCACCGCGCCCCTTCCTATCAGCCAATGGGCATGCATTTTATCAAACAAAGGATCTGTTTTAGAACTAGGTTAGTGGTTTTAGGTAGACGTTCTCCTTTTTTTTTATACATATAAAGAATGAAATAATAAATATTTAAATTTTTATGGTGGGAAATCACTTTCCTGTATAAATTTAACGTAAAATGAGCACTAATTTCATGACCAGTTAGCAATCAATAATATCTGTAATTTTTTTTTTTGTTGGGGGGAAAGAGAGTGGAGCTCATATCAGTTTTTGCTTTCTTACGTTTTTTTTTCGATAGGTATTATATCCTATAAGTTGTTAACTATTCTGTACTTCCACTTAACAATTTAATGAACCAAAGATAACTTAAAAAGTGTCATTGTGACATTTATTTGGTTTCCTACCAATATTTTGTATAATTATTGATTTTTAAATGGTTATCGGGACTTCAATTATAGCTGTTTTATGTCAGCCAATTTTTCTATTTCTAATGTGAGATACAGCACGAATTTTTTTCAAGTAAATAAACACTTCAAAAGAAGTTAAAACATAAAACAAATTTATTCAAATAGGTAAAAGAGTTACTTTTGTTTCCTTTGGTAACAATAATTGGTTATGTATTTGATTTTGGCCTCAGTTTTTGTTTTTTGTCTAAAATGCCTTTTTTTTTTCAATTGTTAGGTGAAAGTACAAATTACTTAGCAAGGACCAATTTCTCATGTTAAAAATAGCTTTCTAAATAATATCATTATTATTAGTAAGTGGAGGTGTCCTTTTTAAAAATATATAATGTATGAGTAAATGTCCCCGGATTTAAAATTTCCTTTATTTTTATAGAATGTAAATAAAAAATAAGTAGGATGGCACTTTTTAAAATATCAAATATAAATTTGAATTTTAACATTAAAAAAAGCCAACAATATTTTTATGGTATCTTTTGTTTATTAAATTACTGGAGAAAATATTCTTTTTATTTAATACAGAACAAAAAAAAAGAGTGCATAAAAAATTTCCTATCCCCGAATTTAAAAGTGAAATTTAACCCTTTCATTCTTTTTTACATGGAGGTCGCAACTTATCAAGGGCCAGAAGCCACTCAGGGATAAGGGTTATTGTGTGGACAGTAATAAACGGAATAATGTTGTAGTATTCGTTAGTATTGGAGATTTGATAAAGTGTGATAACTTAAAGGTGTGGTTCATCAGGAATTTGTTTCTGTTGAAATTGAAGATATCCATGTTGAAGTCAGAAGGGAAACAGAAAAGCGGTAGGGAGTTCCACGGGCGTGCAGTTCTAAGAAAGAAGCTTTGTTCATGGAATCTACATTTCGATTTAGGCACAGATAAAGAGTGGGGAAAAATATTGACTATGGTTTCAGCTAGATGGGTGTTTATCGTGAAAGATTGACCAGAGATTGGAGCTCAAACGAGCACTTGCCATAGAAATAACGATAAAACAAAGATAGGCTCACAACGTCTATTCTGTGAGAGAGAGGTTGCAGGGAAGAGAAAAGGGCATCCCCCACTAAGACATGAAGTCTATTTTGTACTCTGTCAAGGCAGTATAGGCTGTTTTTAGCAGCTCCTACCCAGATGTGGCAGCAGTATTTCATCCTTGGATGTACTTGGCTTTTATATAGATAGAGAATTGCATCAGTAGTGAGATATCTTCTGGAGTGGCAGAAGGATCCCAGCATTTTCCCAGCAGCCTTGGTAACAGACTTGATGTACATGTTCCATTTCAGATCAGGAGTAAAGGTCAAATCCAGAAGCTTATCAAAACATGGGGCCTCCCCTAGACGAGAGCCATCCATTTCAATTGATGCCAGATGGGGATCAGAGCGTTGATGATGTAAAGATAGGAGCTTGGTTTTAGATGCATTAAAGGTAACCAGCCACCTCTTACCCCACTATACAAAAAAGGCACTTGTTTTAAAATATCAAATATTATTTTAAATATTAACATTTCAAAAAGCCAACAACAATATTGTTACTGTACATTTCTAGGGCTTTTGGATAGGAGCACTTCACCTTTCCTGACCTCAATCAGTGGAGGGGAAATCCTTCTAGATTGAGGCAATTTTAATTTTTGTTCCTATCTAGAGTGCCCCTTTACAGTATCTTTCGTTTAATAAATTAGTTGGTGAGATTATCGAATAGTTAATAACACGTGGGATTTTATCCTCTTAAAAAACCTAAGAAAGCCGAAATGTATATTAGCCCCCCACTAACTGTTGCAAAAATTAGAAATTACAACTAATTACATGCCTGACTGGCCATGAAGTAAGTGCTCATTTATGTTTAATTTATATAGGAAAGTGGCCTCCTACTCTAAAATCTAAAATATTATTTTTTAATTACTTCAGTGCGTATATTTTAAGGCTTCAAAATTTCGCTGCCAATGGGTATAAGTTGCGGTCTCTAGCAAACTATTCAGCCAATTTTTAGTCTAATTATTTGAAATTTACATAAATGGTATTCAGACATGCGCCAAGCATTTTAATCAGTTTTGAGGCGATAATCTTGCTGCTTAAAAGTTGACCGAGTTGACTTTTACAGATCCTACCAAACTCCTCCGCCAATTTTGGGTCTGGACACTTGAAATTTTAGATGTAGGTAACTTTGAGATTGGTCAAACTTTTCATTTTGATTTGAAACCAAGACAATAAATGTTAAGGAGTAAAAATTGGGGCCAAAGTTTAATAATTTACCTCTGCAGTCTCTACCAAATTACTCAAACAATTCTTGGTGTGAACGTTTGACATTTTACATAAAGGGTATTCACACACACGGCAATTTATGAACAGTCCATAGGGCCTGAGTAAATCTGAGCTGAACTGCTAGTACATATATATATATGCTAGTATATATATATAAATAATGTCATATCTAAGGGAGGCTGTCCATATGACAGCAAAGCAGGGGTGACACAATGTCAGTGGGGTGACATTTACACAGACTGCCCTGTTCAGTTTTTCATGTATAACAGAAATGTATTCCATGTGCGTAGGTGGGGCATGTTTTTAATAATATACTCTAGTTAGGCCACTGTTGAAATATAAAAGGCTTCAAAAGATACATATTGAACATTTAGGGGAAAACTTTGCTGGATTAGATAGTAAAATATTTTTGTTTATATTTAGATTTTTTGTATAACAGAAATGTATTCCGTGTGCGTGGGTGGGGCGTATTTTTAATAAACAATTTTTATTTCATTTACTTCTATGATGGTACAATTTTTTTAAAGGGACCTACCGACAACTCTTTTTCTAAATTCTGAACAACTTGCACAACAGCACGTTTGTAATTAGTTTGGTTACAATAGCTTAATGACGTGAATTGCAGCTTAAAACAAAAAAAAATGCTTCAGCAATCAACAGTTTATTGCTAAAATCAGTTCCTTGCATATTTAGTACATATGGAAGTCTAAGCCAACACATAATTTTTTATGTGATTTCTCTTAGTAGAACTTTTAATTTTGTTTTAATTACAAATATATTTATTATTACTTGAAATGCTTTCATTTTTACAAATCCTCCAAAAATATTTTTAACAAATCCCCTCCGCATGTTCAAGTGCTTTTCTAAGTCATCTTGATAAATTTATTTGAAATATAATGACATGGCGTTATGAACTATTTTATAGACATGATTTCATTAAACAATTTAACTGAAGACAATTTTGTCCCAAAAGGAGATAAGTTGACACAGTCTTTGATTTGTATGTAATAGAAAGTAATATAATTTGAACATAATAGAACATAATATGACTTGAAAATAATGGAATGGCATATGACTTGAACGTTATAGAACGTAATGCGACCAAAATGTAATAGAACATAATATGACTTGAAAATAATGGAATGGCATATGACTTGAACGTTATAGAACGTAATGCGACCAAAATGTAATAGAACATAATATGACTTGAAAATAATGGAATGGAATATAACTTGAACGTTATAGAACGTAATGCGACCAAAATGTGATAGAACATAATATGACTTGAAAATAATGGAATGTCATATGACTTGGACGTTATAGAACGTAATGCGACCAAAATGTAATAGAACATAATAAGACTTGAAAATAATGGAATGGAATATAACTTGAACGTTATAGAACGTAATGCGACCAAAATGTGATAGAACATAATATGACTTGAAAATAATGGAATGTCATATGACTTGGACGTTATAGAACGTAATGCGACCAAAATGTGATAGAACATAATATGACTTGAAAATAATGGAATGGCATATGACTTGAACGTAATAGAACATAATATGACTTGAACATAATAGAACATAATATGACTTGAAAATAATGGAATGGCATACGACTTGAAGGTTATAGAACGTAATGCGACCAAAATGTGATAGAACATAAGACTTAAACATATTACATTCCAGTCATATTATGTTCTATTATGTTCAAGTCATATTACGTTCTATGACATTCAAGTCTTATTACGTTCTATTACGTTCAAATCCTATTATTACTGGAATGTAATAGAGCGTGATATGACTTGAACGTAATAGACCATAGGCAATTTTTACATAAAAGAACATATTATGACTTCAACGTAATGAATGTAATAAAACGTAATGTGAATTGAACATCATATGATTTGAATGTTATAGAAGATATTATGATGTGAAGGTAATAGAACGTAACATGACTTGAACATAATATGTCGTAAATGTAATATAACATGATGTGACTTGAACGTAATAGAATATAATAGAACGTAATATGTGAACGTAATAGAACGTAATATTATTTGAACGTAATATAATGTAATATGACTTGAATGTAATAGAACGTAATATGACTTGAATGTAATAGAACGTAATATGACTTTAAGTTATAGAACATAATATGATGTGAACATGATAAAACTTAATGTTTTGAACGTAATAGAACATAATACCACTGAAACATAATAGAGAGTAATATCACTAAAACATAATAGAACGTTATATGAGGTGAACAGATTAGAACGTAAGATGGCTTGACGATAATAGAGTGTAATAGAAGGTTATATGAATAGAACGTAATATGACTTTAAGTTATAGAATGTGACCATAATAGAACTTAATATGTTTTGAACGTAATAGAACATAATAGAACGTTATATGACTTGAACAGATTTGAATGTAATATAACTTCAACTTGATAGAACATAATATGACTTGAACAGATTAGAACGTAAGATGACTTGACCGTAATAGAGTGTAATGTTACATAAATGTAATACAATATAATATGACTTGACTGTAATAAAATACAAAATGGCTTCAACGTAATAGATTATAATAACGCTTGAATGTAAAAGAACATAATATGACTTGAACGTAATATGGCATGAACATAACAGGACATAATATGACTTGGACGTAATGGAAAATGATAGAACGTTATATGACTTGGACCTAATAGAACGTAATATGGCTTTAATTTAGTAGAACATAATATGATTTTAACATAATAAAACATAATACAACATAATATGACTCAATCATAATAGAACATAATATGCCTTGAACGTAATAGAATGTAATTTCAGAAATAATTATATTGTTTTAGATGAAGAAGTAATAATTAAATTTTGGTTTTCAAATTTGTTGACTTTTTGTAAGAATTCATTTAAAAATTATCGCATGGAATCTATTTTATATTTTCAGTGTTTGCAGCAATCGAAATAAATCGATTATTTTATTAGAATGGATCTTCAGTTTCCCTTGATGAAATAAGAAACTCCAATTATTTGATTAGAATGGATCTTCATTTTCCGTTGATGATATAAGAAACTCATAACATATTTGGAAATGTCCACATATAAATTTCGTGAAAATATCAGAAAGCCAAGAAATCATAAAATCATAGACTTGTGAAACACGTGACTTTAAATTTGATGCAAAGTAATTCAAAACATTGTTCTTGTTACGTGTCTGAATTCTTTTACATATAGCATTACCATCAATGTAAAACATGCATGGAAATTAAAAATTGCGAAAAAGTCCTACATCTATTATGTATAAGAAAAATACAAATGTATCAAAGACCAAAGGTTAAGTAAAATAGAAACAAATAAGAAAAAGAAAAATTCTTTAATAAATGTGTGTTGTTTTTATTAGTGAAAGTCATATTATTGTGGAACATTCGAACACGTACTATAGATTAATAATTTTAGTAAACTGTGTGTTGTCTAATTAAAATTAAATTGTGTGTTTTTTTATTATTGAAAATAAATTTGTTTTACTGTATGCAAAGTCATATGGAAAAAAAACTATATTCTTGTAAAGTATGTAGTTCCTATTTTACAAAGGAGTCACATTTATTGCAACATATGCGAGCACATACAGGAGACAAACCACATTCTGGTAAAGTATGTGGTTCTTTTAAAGAAAAGTCGAATTTGTTGCAACATATGTTTACACATACAGAAGATAAACCACATTCTTGTGAAGTATGTGGTTCTTCTTTTGCACGAAAATCATATTTGTTGAAGCATATACGAAGACATAAAGCAGATAAACCACATTCTTGTGAAGTATGTGGTTCTTCTTTTACAGAGAAGTCTACTTTGGTCAATCATATACGAACACATACAGAAGAGAAACCACATTCTTGTGAAGTATGTGGTTCTTCTTTTGCACGAAAATCATATTTGTTGAAGCATATACGAAGACATAAAGCAGATAAACCACATTCTTGTGAAGTATGTGGTTCTTCTTTTACAGAGAAGTCTACTTTGGTCAATCATATACGAACACATACAGGAGAGAAACCACATTCTTGTGAAGTATGTGGTTCTTCTTTTGCACGGAAGTCACATTTGTTTCGACATAGGCGAACACATACAGGAGAGAAACAACATTCTTGTGAAGTATGTAATTCTTCTTTTACAGCGAAGTCGAATTTGTTAGAACATATGTTTACACATACAGGAGAAAAACCACATTCTTGTGAAGTATGTGGTTCTTCTTTTGCACGAAAATCATATTTGTTGAAACATATACGAACACATACAGGTGATAAACCACATTCTTGTGAAATATGTGGTTCTTCTTTTACACAGAAGTCTACTTTAGTCAATCATATACGAACACATACAGGAGAGAAACCACATTCTTGTGAAGTATGTGGTTCTTCTTTTACAGAGAAGTCTCATTTGTTGAGACATATGCGAACACATACAGGAGACAAACCACATACTTGTGAAGTATGTGATTTGCCTTTTGCACATAAATCAAATTTGTGGAGACATATGTGGACACATATAGGAGACAAACCACATTCTTGTGAAGTATGTGGTTCGTCTTTTACAACCAAGTCAGATTTGATGCGACATATGCGAACACATACAGGAGACAAACCACATTCTTGTGAAGTATGTGGTTCTTCTTTTACAGAGAAGTCTCATTTGTTGAGACATATGCAAACACATACAGGAGACAAACCACATACTTGTGAAGTATGTGGTTTGCCTTTTGCACAAAAATCAAATTTGTTGAGACATACGCAGAGACATATAGGAGACAAACCACATTCTTGTGAAGTATGTGGTTCTTCTTTTACAACCAAGTCAGATTTCATGCGACATATGCGAACACATACAGGAGACAAACAACATTCTTAAGAAGTATGTGGTTCTTCTTTTAGAAGCAAGTCAGATTTCATGCAACATATGCGAACACATACAGGAGACAAACAACATTCTTGTGAAGTATGTGGTTCTTCTTTTGCACGGAAATCAACTTTGTTCAATCATATACGAACACATACAGGAGACAAACCACATTCTTTTGAAGTATGTGGTTCTTCTTTTACACGAAAGTCAACTTTGTTGCAACATATGTTAAGACATACCGTAGAAAGAAACACTTTTTTGTGAAGTATGTGCTTTTTTTACACAGAACTCACACTTGTTGCAACATGTTTCCACATACAGGAGAGAAACCACATTCTTGTGAAGTATGTGGTTCTTTTGCACATAAGTCACATTTGTTTCAACACATGATAACACATACAGGGAACAAACTAGTGTGCCATCTTCCTCAGGCCATCCAGTGCGTCCCTCGGGTTGCGGATGGGGGCACCTCCTCTACTTATGTAAAGTAGGTAGAGGGAAGCTTCGAATAACCAATAAGAAGCAGTGGACAACGAGGAACAACCATGAAAAATGTCAAACAAAAGGAACTCAAACTGGACGGAATTCACCCAGGATAAAAAGGGCCCCAGGCAGGAAGAGGAAAGAAACGGTGTGAACCTTCTTGCTTTTAAAGGTGGTTCCCTGATCACCCCAGAGGTCATACAAGTACAGCAACCAGTCCATGATAAGATGGACCAAGCGTCCTTCCTCCAGCCCGCTTGACAGATCCCAAAAGAAACAGAAGGGGGATTAAAACCCAGTCATGGTCTGTCGAGCAAAAGAAGATCCTTCTACACTGCTACCACTACTCAATGTTTGAGAAATGGTGACGCAGCTCAGGAAAGATACTAACCGAGGCTATAAAAACATCAAACCTCCCAGCAGAGAAAAAGCACACACCTTTACACAACCTGCGATCCCTCATCTCACTGATGGGAAGATATATCCCACAAGAGGCGTAGTTACCATTAGATGTGAGGCTCTGAAGACTGCAGAAAAAGACTACCAGAAGATA
This sequence comes from Euprymna scolopes, assembly GCF_053919585.1. Lineage (NCBI taxonomy): Eukaryota > Metazoa > Mollusca > Cephalopoda > Sepiida > Sepiolidae > Euprymna > Euprymna scolopes. Next base: position 120,481,796 of record NC_136527.1, read on the forward strand.
GAGGATGACGAAACAAAACTTCGATAGGAAGTGGTATGGGAAAGGGAAGAGAGGTGGACACTTATATGGTGAACGGATCATGCTAAAAAAAAGCATAGAAGACAAAAAGAAAGAACAGCAACCTGGAGGTGGATCTTTTTTCATTTTTATCCTGAAAAAGCAAGCATTCCTCCAGGGAAAATTACATCACAACGATATAACAGCCTGAAATTGTTCACCACAAGAGAACTAGACTACATGTCTTCAAAAATAACAGCTCTTTTGGTGAACAACAGATGTCCCCTGGAAAACCCAATAAAAATTCCCACAATAGACTTACTCCAACAACAACCACCAACTTTACCATCAGAACCCATTTTAATGTCCCAGCACATGCCCAGCTCTCCTGGAACTTCTGCGCCACTGGAGTCTCTGCATGACATAAGACCTGCCTTCACAAACTCTGAGCTGGAAACCCCACAAACACCAACACAGGAATCTACATCACCTACCAGGATACCATCACCTGCAGCACCAGCACAATCACATAGACACCCACCACCATCATTTGTATTCCCAGAAGCAGATGATGAACAGTTAGCTTTGGAGGAGGAGCTCAGCAACAAATTGAGGAGGTGAGGTGCATGAGAATGAAGGACAGACCACGTTTGTCCAAGATCCAAGCAGCTGGAAGAGCAAAGACTGTTATAGCCAAATGTAACATCGCTCTCAAGAGGCTAATTCCAACAACAGTAATGCTCACAGAACTCAACCATATAACATATGCAGCTGGCCTCTATATTGACAGAAAAATTAACCTTCGAACATTCAATCACAATCATTGAATAGGGCCCAGAGTCTCTAGACAAACACCTCACTGGAAGACCAACCTGCAAAAACAAATGAACCTCTGCAGGAAAGAACTAAGCCAAATAAAACAGTTCCTTGCAAATCCCTAGGTGCCAGGTCGACTTAAGATCACCATAAAAAAACTGTACCAAATACCACCATGAGAAAATTGAGAGATTACATAATACAGCTAGGGAGTTGGAAGGAAAAATACCAGCACTTTCCCAGAGAATTAAAATTAAAATTAAAAACCAGGAGAACAAGATCAACTCCCAGATTCAAAATAGGCAGTTTAAAACAAATCAAAGGACTTTTTACAGGCAGCTGATAAAGGACACCATTACTGTAGATAGTCCACCTGCAGAGGAAGCCCTGGAAAACTACTGGAGACCTCTATTTGAAACAGAAGGAAAATATAATGAAGAGGCCCAGTGGATTGAAGATATTATTAGGCTCAATGAAACCAAGCCTCAGATGCCAGAACCAGTCATAACTCCTGGTATGATAACAAGAAAACTGGCACAATTATCCAACCACAAAGCACCTGGCATCGACAATGTCCAAAACTTTTGGCTGAAGCAATTGACTGCACTCCACCACCACTACAGTGATTGCTTCAGCAGGATGCTAAGAGATGAAGAAGCAGCACTACCCTGGCTGACAGAGGAGGACTCCAGCCTCATACCAAGACCAAGGAGACACAACGGCCAAATAAATACAGGCCAATATGCTGCCTTACAACTACCTACAAGCTTTTCATTGGTCTGATAGCCGACGGTATGTATGACCACCTATCTTCTGGGACCTACCTTGAAACAGAGCAGACAGGGTGCAGAATAAAATGCCTCGGTATCAAAGACCAGCTATTAATAAACAAGACCACCCTAGAAGACTGTAGGACACAAAAACCTGAGCTTAGCATGGATTGATTACCAGAAGGCATTTGATAGCATGCCACACTTATGGCTACTACGGTGCCTTGAGATATACAAGATCCACCCGATAATTACACAAACACTGGTTGCTCACCTTTAGATGTGGAAAACCACAATATCATTAAATCACAATGGAGGAAAAACCATCATCCCTGAAGTAAAAATCAAAAGGGGAATATTCCCAGGTGACAGCTTATCCCCCTTACACTTCTGTATGGCAATAGACCCACTAAGTAAGCTCCTGAATAAGAATCTGAGCGCTTACAATTTGAGTCAGGTGCGCCATCGAGATCCAAGCAAGAGAATAAGCCATCTGTTTTTCATGGATGAAGCTCTGACACCGATCTGCACCAGGTTCTGCAGGTAGTGCACACATTCTCCAGTGACATCGGAATGAAGTTTGGCCTGGTACACTCAGAGCTGGGAAGAAGACGCACACAGAAAATATGCAGCTTAATGAAAACATCGACATCAGGGATCTAGAAGAGCATGAGCCTTATAAGTACCTTGGCATTGAGGAAAACGAGAATATACAACATGCCAAGATGAGGGAGAAGATTAGTAAAGAATATTTACGCCGGGTGAGGAAAATATGCAAAACCCAGCTCACCAATAAAAATAAAATCACTGCCATAAACCAGCTTGCTATGCCAGTAATAACATACAGCTTTGGTATCATTGACTGGCCGCAAAAATACATCAACCGGCTAGATGTAAAGACATGGAAGTTACTAACGCTTCATAAAATAATATATAGAAATCAGTGTCTACAAAGGCTGTATTTGCCCAGGGGAGAAGGAGGACTGGGACTCAGAAATCAATCATCAACATAGGGCAACTATTGTGAGCACCAGTCAGTATCTGAGAAGCTCCCAGAACGACACCCTCTCAATAGTATATGAACATCAAGAGACAAGAGCCAGCAGGACAACATCAGTCACCCAGCTGGCCAAGCATTTTGGTCAGGGCTGTCTCTCAGATGAGGACGAAACACCAAATAAGTGTGCCACAGAAATAGGAAGAAAGAGCCAGCAGAAATATACCGATACCTTTCAACAGATTAACCTTACAGAATGGGAGCAACATTTGGACTGGCCCAATAGAGGATCCCTCCACCACGATCAGGAAAGGGTCATAATGGATGCTCAAGACCAATGCATCCAAGAAGATGGCAGGGATCAGTAATGACAATAAATGCAGGTTCTACCATACTGAATTGGAAAGTGTCATCTGATATCAAGTTACAAAGTTCTTCTAGGGGTCGGCTACTATACAGCGAGACATGATGGAGTATGTAAGTACCTCCACTGGACCATCTGTAAAAAATTCAACATCCAGTGTAGCAACAAGTCCTGGGAACATCAACCTGAAAGAACAATTGGAAATGACTTCTTTTTTTTAATTTAATTTTCACCCCAAACAAGGCACAATGCCACTTTGTAAGACTTATGTACCATACATTACGACCATGTAATCCTACTGCCACCTACCTTGAAAATGCTGCTGTGAAAGCTGACATAGTTATATGGAATAAGTCAGAGAGAGTTGCAACCTTGCTTGAAGTGAGTGTTCCTGCTGATGGCGGTCTGAACAGAGCTGAAAGAGAGAAACAGACCAAATACCAAGGTCTCATGAATGATATGAAAAGAAACTGGAATCTTAAGGAGATATCAATCATACCAGTTATTATAGGTGCCACAGGGCTTATGAAGAAGAACCTGAAGTCCTACCTAACTAATATTCTTGGTGAACCAAGTGCAAAAGAAATCCAGACAATTGCACTTAAGGGAACAGCGAGGATACTAAAAAGAACTCTCGGTTGGTTTCAATAAAAAACGGGGCAATGTTAGCAGCTGGTCTATCATCCCCATACCCAGCATTACAATCTTCAAATGAAGTAAATTAAAAAAAGGGAAAGTGTGTTAATATTGTTTTTCTCAAAAATCGAATTTAGTGAAAACTCATTCTGGGGAAAAGTCACATTCTTGTAAAGTGTGTGGATATTCGTGTTCTCAAATATCTGTCCTTGTTACACATATCAGAAAAGCCAGCTTAAAACAGTGCAAAAAAGAAAAATATGAAAACGATTTCTCGGTGGAAATGTATAGAATCGCAGGTGAACGTTAAGTATCTGGTAAGATTCCTCACCCTGACTTAAACAAAATGATAAGAAAAATAGAAAAAAGTGAAGAAAACCCCTTCTTGTCAATCTCTTTGGAGAGATTCAGTTCAACAGAACGTTGACCATCGGTGCAAAATGTACCGCATCAAACAGAAAAATGACAGTGTTCTATGACAAAGAAATATAGCTGGGCACATACAAAAACGAAAGGGGCATCAAGTCAGACATTGTAATATGGAAGAAGCCTGAACAGGGAAAGATAAAAATAACTTGTACATGTTTTTTTAAAGAAATAAATATACTGCAAAAAAAAAAAAAATAAAGGAAAACGTAATATCTGACCATTCCTATTGGCAGATGGTCTTTACACTGTCAGAACAGATTATGTAAATACCTTAATTGGAATGTCTGTTAAGAGATGCAGCTTGAAAGATGGTCAAACATCTACGAATATGAACCACAACAAATGCAAAAGTGGCCAGGCAAATGCATAATAGAAAGCGACACAGAAAATTATTTTTTTTTATTCAAGACAAAACATTCAACAATGAAGTAGATATTAAATATATCACAATGTAATGAAAACAAGATTGAAATGCTAGACACAGAAGACTAGTCTTTATTTTTTATTCTAATACCCATTCCTCGGAAGAAAACACTGTTGCGAAAAAAAAACAGATACAAAATATAAAAGCGACAACGTTTATACTAATAGAAAATGTCTGCAAATTCCTATTGGCAGATGATCTTTACATTGTCACAACGAAAATGATTAGAAAATCGAACAATAAAACAAGAGACTAAGTAGATATTGAATATATCTCAAAGTAACAAAAATCCCTGCATAGAATACCTACCAAATTTCTGATTGGAGGCTATTCTCATTCCATAGAAACTATTACATGTACATCAATTTGCTGATTGGTAAGTAGGTTACACAAGCATATCTTATTACAGGTGACACAAACTCATCACCATAACAGTGAGACACTACTCCGTAAGAAATACAGATAAATATCGTCTTCCTACAATATAAAAGGTTGTTACTGAAACTGGTTGCCTACAACATCTGTGCAATATTATTGTCTGAAGTATAGCTTAAAAAGAACAAGCAACGTAAAGTATGTTTTCATTAACAACCGATTGTTATTAATAAGATAATAAATTAGGGTTGTGGAAAATGGCAGATAATTATAATCAAATAAACATTAATAAGATAATCAATTAAGGTGGTAGAAAGTGGCAGATAATTATAATCAAATAAGCATTAATAAGATAATCAATTAAGGTGGTAGAAAGTGGCAGATAATTATAATCAAATAAACATTAATAAGATAATCAATTAAGGTGGTAGAAAGTGGCAGATAATTATAATCAAATAAGCATTAATAAGATAATCAATTAAGGTGGTAGAAAATGGCAGATAATTATAATTAACATTAATAAGATAATCAATTAAGGTGGTAGAAAGTGGCAGATAATTATAATTAAATAAACATTAATAATATAATCAATTAAGGTGGTAGAAAGTGGCAGATAATTATAATCAAATAAGCATTAATAAGATAATCAATTAAGGTGGTAGAAAATGGCAGATAATTATAATTAAATAAACATTAATAAGATAATCAATTAAGGTGGTAGAAAGTGGCAGATAATTATAATCAAATAAACATTAATAAGATAATCAATTAAGGTGGTAGAAAGTGGCAGATAATTATAATCAAATAAGCATTAATAAGATAATCAATTAAGGTGGTAGAAAGTGGCAGATAATTATAATTAAATAAACATTAATAATATAATCAATTAAGGTGGTAGAAAGTGGCAGATAATTATAATCAAATAAGCATTAATAAGATAATCAATTAAGGTGGTAGAAAGTGGCAGATAATTATAATCAAATAAACATTAATAAGATAATCAATTAAGGTGGTAGAAAGTGGCAGATAAATATAATCAAATAAACATTAATAAGATAATCAATTAAGGTGGTAGAAAGTGGCAGATAATTATAATTAAATAAACATTAATAAGATAATCAATTAAGGTGGTAGAAAGTGGCAGATAATTATAATCAAATAAGCATTAATAAGATAATCAATTAAGGTGGTAGAAAGTGGCAGATAATTATAATTAAATAAGCATTAATAAGATAATCAATTAAGGTGGTAGAAAGTGGCAGATAATTATAATTAAATAAACATTAATAAGATAATCAATTAAGGTGGTAGAAAGTGGCAGACAATTATAATTAAATAAACATTAATAAGATAATCAATTAAGGTGGTAGAAAGTGGCAGATAATTATAATCAAATAAACATTAATAAGATAATCAATTAAGGTGGTAGAAAGTGGCAGATAATTATAATTAAATAAACATTAATAAGATAATCAATTAAGGTGGTAGAAAGTGGCAGATAATTATAATTAAATAAGCATTAATAAGATAATCAATTAAGGTGGTAGAAAGTGGCAGAAAATTCTAATCTTTTGATTAATCACCAATGATAATTTACACAAGACAAAACATTCAACGAACAATAGATAAAATAGATATTAAATATATCACAATGTAATGAAAACAAGGTTGAAATGATAGAGGAAGGAATAATGCCTGGGATGTTAACGTTGGATTGATTTCCAGTATAACAAAATCAATAGACATTCTACAGAATTTCTGGTTGAAGAAGCTAACATAACTCTATAGCAACTACTGTTGTTGTTTCATTAACTGTTAGATACAATCTTCATATCTCCAGAAAGCCAAGCAAACAATTACAGTACTATTTTGTAAATATATTTTTTCTTTTAAATCTAAAAAGTTTTGTAAATAATTTTTTTTAAATATCTTGCTCACGAACATTCGACCGTGTCCGCTATTTGACCTGTTTACAAACCAACGGCAATGTCAAGGTCGAACAACCGGTATGACTTGAAATGTGCGCCAGTCTTCATCTGCTACAGGGTATCTATTCTTTACTTGGACCAAATAAATAATAATGGAAAAGTGTGGTCTAATTTGATTTGTAACCGTGGCTAATAAAAGAGATACAACCCATAACAGTCAAGCACTGTGTCTTAGCAAATACAAACGAATATAATAGCTCTTCACTCAGCTGGTTACATACAACATCTATGAACAATTATTGTCTCAAATGTAGCTTTAAAAAAGAACAAGCAGGATGAAGGAGGAAGTGTTTTCCCACCAGTTGATTAACAAGATCATCAATGAAGGTTGTACAAAACAGCAGAGATTTCTAACCTTGGCTTCGATTGATTACCAATGAGAATTCACACTGAGCAAAATAATCAAGAGTATTAGTGAACCTTAGACATAAGTCTAAGTTATGAAAACAAGGGTGAAATGCCAGAGCCAAGAATTATGTTTGAAATGTAAAAGTTAGATCGATCGTAAAATTCCGACATAAATTACCTATCAGTCTTCTGACTGAATAAACTCATATCACTCTATAGCAAAACTCCTATCAAAAACGCTATTGAACAATACAAATGAATATACAGTCTCATTAATAAAAGGCGATACAACCCTAACCCTAACCCAGAGCCAAGTATAACGTCCGGAATGTAAAAGTTAGATCGGTTCTAGTATTGCAAAATTCCGACATAGACTACCTATCAGTCTTCTGACTGAATAAACTCATATCACTCTATAGCAAAAACGAGTAAGACACTACGCTATTGAAGAATACAGATGAATATACATTGTTTCATTTTGTGACTCCCGGACAGCGGCGATGCAGAAGAATGTTTAATTATAAAAATAACAGTTGAAATTTAGTTCATAACAATAAACAAAGGACGTGTGAATGCAAGTTAAACAACATAAAATTGTTACAAATATTTTTTAAAGCTGGGGAATAAAATACAGTTAAATATACAGAAAACAATCGTAACAAAACAAATGTCAAGTCGTCTTTTGTTAAAAGAACTGTCTTGCATACGTGATTTGTTGCGGTTGTGAACAGTGTTAATATGTGTGTATACAACCGCCGATGTGTACTAACAAAACAGAAGAAAACATTATACATACATCAGGAAACGCATTTAGATGAACATGATTACATAAACGCTATACAACCTGACACACATATATATGCACGTTACATATATGTATATAGACCAATATACTGCAACACATGATCTTTCTCTGGCTGCTATAATAAACCATTGCCAGCCCTATTAACAGTTTCAATTGTTTTGTAAATGTTTGTTTTCTTAATTTTTTCAATTAAGTTTATAGTTAAATAAAGTTAACAGATGAGTAAAAAATTATCTTTTTGTGTTCATTTATTTATTTTAACAATTGTTAATAAATAATAATTTTTTTGTTAATTTATCAAGTGTTCATATAAAGCTATGCTATTTTTTCATTTATTCATTTAAATTTTGATAGCTATTACAGTAGAGCAGGTCGATTTGCAACTTTTTTTCAGAAAATCAACATGGCACTGGTGATGATAGTAAGGATTTGATGTGATAAGAACATATACCAAAAATTAAATTCCCATCTTGAACAGAAAATTGAGCATTTAATTTTAAAAATCGTGTAGAAAAATGATGAAAAATCCTTCATTTTCATAGCATTTTTCACAACAACACTGACTTTGAAATTTCACTATTATTATAAAATATTCAATTAAAATTGAAATACATTGAAAGAAAAATAAATACATGAATTATAATTTTAATTATGAATCCCAACTAGCAAAATATCTTAACGTTTACTGCATTGATTAAACAAAAATTGTAAAAAAAGCTAATTAGCAACTAAGTCTTTTAAATTTTACAATTCAAAAAGATATCTGGAGATGTATTACACAATATAACAACTTGATACAAGTTACACAACCATGTATTTTAATTTTTTTATTAAATGCAACAATATAAACTGTTATAATAGAACTAAATTTTTCTGTGTAATTTCCTTTCGAGGAAAATCAAGGTCTAATTTGCTGGCACACTGACTTTGTAATAATGTGTATGTGTCTTGCTTCCTGCCCATATAAACTTTTTGAGAAAAAGTAATCAAATTTTACCAGTGTGTGACTGCAAAATTGATAGCAGTAATCTTTTAATTGTTTTTTAAGTTGTTCACTATATTTGGAAAAAACAACACAAAAATTATTTGAAAACACTTATTTTTTCATACTTTTGCGATGTAATATGAATAAAACTTACTATTGTTTGAGTAAATTAAGGAAACTAATAAAATTTAATGGATAAATATTTATTTACCTAATGGACAAAATCGTTTGAGTGCCCTCTTCTCTCACATCCAATTCATCTGAGTTTATCATCGATATTATATTTTCCGGAAGTAGTGCAAAAGCACTATATTTTGAACAGTTTAAAACAGTCATTAGGATTTCAGTTAACTGTTTTGTTCTCTGAATCATATTAAAATATACTGTTGTTGGTTAAAAAAAATATTGTTGGTTTTGATCTCAAACAAACTAACTGCATACACTTGGATGATAAATTTGACCAAAATGTTTAATTTATCATAGTGTTTGAGGATAGACAACTCTAGTCCATAAACACATTAATCTTGTGGCTTTTGTTAGCCATCTTCCTTGATTCAAGGGCCCAATTTTCTAAGTTAACTTCTCCACAAGAAATGCCAACAGCATACTCAAAAAGTAGCATCTGGTCTTCACACTTAAATTATTTGTTTCTTCTGCTGTCAGATAATGATCGGGAGGGACACTAATTTTTTAGAATTCTACTTGGGACAAATCTTGATAATTATTGATACGAAGTTTCCCCAAAGGACCAGTAAATGTTGTTAGGCTTTTTGTTGTTCCATCAATTAATTTAAAAATTGCTGTAAATGGCAGTTCTTCTAGTGGAACCTGAAAATTTGAAAATTTGCATGTTTAATAATAGAACCAGATTACATAATAAATACCAATATATTATTTTATTTTCCACAAAAAAAGGAACATAATTGAAGATGAATTTATAGAATTTATTTTACCTCGTTAGAAAGAAGTGCAGATTATATGTCTTGTTTGACAATTTTCTGTCTTGCACTTTACTGCAAAGTCATCACATCTCAAGACAGAAAGTTTACAGCTACAAGAAAATATATCAAACAATCTGTCTAGCTGTTCCTTCATTCTTTTCACTTTGGTTGCTGCAAGCGATTTCCTGTCAATCTGTTTGGCCCTCTTATAGCAAAATATATTGACCTTCTGTCCTATATAACCATCCCTTAACAAGGGCAATTGTGGATTGACTGCTTGTCGAATACTAATTATTTCCTTGGCAATTAACTTAGAAATCTCACTATTTTTTTTAAGTGGGGATAACTGTTTTCGAGAAAATGACTAAACTGGATGACTTGTCGTGAAGTTGGGGGGGGGGCAAATGACAAGGTGGACCAGCAAATTTTGTGAACCACGAGTTAAAACTGAACGTTGTGCTTTTACTGACATTCTAATCTGAAAAGTAAAATAAATAAATGGATTATAACTGAAGGAAACTGTATAAGGCTATCTTCCAATTTCATACATAAAAAATAAGTGCTAGTTATAAGAAATAATGAAAAACTTTGTAGAGTTGAATTAGATGTATTGAAGAGAGAGGACCAAACCAAATCAGAGGTATAGTAATGTTTAGTTTAGACATTTTTAGTAGATTTTAGCTCCGCCTTCGATAACATGAATTTATCCATAAATAGATTCATTCTTGCTGTAGCTGTGCCATTTTAAACGAGTGTTTAGTGTTTAGAGTTTGCAAAATTAGTGCTTGTGCATCTATGTTACCATGCTATTTTTTCAAGTTAAATCTAATTTTTATGAATTTTTTGTTTATTACATTATTAGGTGAACGTACAGAATAGTTACAATACAACCTCCTTCCCATATTAAGAATGGCTTTCTAAATAACAAAGTTATTTTAGTACAATAACATAGATGCACACACAACCAAAAACCTTTAAAGGAGTTTCCTTATTTACTTGTATTAATCTTTGTGGGTTATCTGATTTTAAAACTATTATTTTCAAAGAAAAACGCTGCTTAAAAACAATTACTCTCTAAAAATGAAAAATTAAAATTTGACACTAATTTTCTGCAAAGTATTTTTTAAGTAGAAAAACTTGAAAATTTACGTGGTTATGTTTCGTAAAGAATGTGTACAATAAACTTGTATGGACTATATTTTTGTTATTGTTTAAATATAAAACTGGAGTATTGATGGCAGATGCTCGTCTGAACTCCAATCTCTGGTCCCCCCCTCGCCAATCTTTCACGAAAAACACCCGTCTAGCTGAATCCACTGTGAAAAATTTCCCCCACTCTATATCTGTGCCTAAATCAAAACGCAGATTCCATGAACAATGCTTCTTTCTTATAACTGCACGCCTGTGGAACTCTGTTCCGGCTGCCTGCTTCCCTCCGGACTACAACTTGGATATATTCAAGTCTAATGTTAACAAATTCCTAATGAACCGTTTAAATATTGTTTAAATATAAAACTGGAGTATTACCATATTTTAATAAAAATTTCAAATAGAATTTGATGTAAAAATAATGCTTTTGACGTTCAAAAAAATGACATTGTTTTTGTGTCAACCGAATAGAAAAACAAAGAAAGATAAAACAAATATGCTTAAATTCACTGCAGACACTTGAAATATAATAATATATATTTTAAACAAGTCTTTTTCGTTTTTCATTTCGAAATAATTAAGCCTAAATCGTAATGTTTTCACATTAAATAATAAACAAACGTTAATTTTCAATATCAATAACGAGCGTGATTTGCGACGGTGAAATCTAAAATGTTTCCACCCCAAAAAAGTTCCTGAAATGAAAAAGCGAACTTTGGTCGTTATTATTTAAAAAAACATAATTTTGCCTTTACACTTAATATTTATTTTATTAATGCATTATCATCATTCGTTTTATTTAAAAATGTTATTTAAAACATATTCTAAATAATGCTTCTATTTTCTTAACGGATTGTTTTGATGATGGAACGCTCTTGACAATTCTTTAGAAGCTTACTTAGAGGATCAATTGCCAAGCAAAATAGTAGAGGAGATAAACTGTGTCCTTGGAAGATACCTTTTTTTATTCTTATATTTGGGATGGATATCCTTCCCCCGTTATGGTTTAAGGTAATGGATGTTTGCCACTCCTTCATTTGGGCAGCTAAAATTTCTCGTATGGTCGGGTGGATTTTATATAATTCAAGGCATTTTAGTATCCACGAATGGGGTACACTATCAAATGCTTTCTGATAATCTATCCATGCCATATTTAGATTTCTTTTTCTTTTCCTGCAATCTTCCAAAATGGTCTTATTAATGAGCAATTGATCTTTGGTGCCCAGGCAGTTTTTCCTACATCCTGTTTGTTCCTCCTCAAGATAATCACCGGATGAAAGATGGTCATATATGCTGTCAGCTATTAATCCAGTGAACAGCTTGTAAGTCGTGGTTAGGCAGCATATTGGGCGATATTTGCTAGGGTTTTTGGTTTCTGTGCTTTTAACTATTAAGCTTGTATCGCCTTTTAATAGCCATGATGGTGTCGCTTCATAAGCGTTCAACATTCTGGTGAAACATCTGCTATAATGATCATGCAATGCTGTTAGCTGTTTTAACCAGAAGTTAGATATGTTGTCGATGCCAGGTTTCTTGTGATTTGAAGCTCGTGCCAGCTTTGATCTTATTTTATCTGGCGTTATTTCTGGCTCTGGCATTTCTCTTTTATTTTTGTTTGCATTGATAATATCCCCGATCCACTGGGCCTCTTCGTTATGTACTTCCTCTTTTTCAAATAAGGGTCTCCAGTAATCATCTAATTCCTGTTTACATGGGGGATCTTGGATTTTAATTTCCTCTCTTATTAGATTCCTGTAGAAAGTTCTGGGATTGTTTGCAAAAAGCTTATTCTGTGTCTTTGCATTAATCTTTGCCATGCGATGTTTAATTCTTTGGGCAATGGTGTTTATTTTTTTATCAGCTTGGCTTTCCATTTTGGTGTTGCTTTGGTTACATTAGGTATTTTATTTCTATTTTGGTGTTTATTCAGAGGAAGTATTTTGTTACTAATGTACAGCCCAGCTGCATATGTGATGTTATTTAGCTGCCTGAGGTCTATTTCTTCTGGAACAAGCCTTATAAGAGCAATATTGACTTTGATGATCAATGACTTAAAGAATCTTGAGGCTTGTATTTTAGGTAACCTAGGCCTTTCTTCCATGCTCATATTGTTGACTTTTTCTATTATGTTACAGAGTTCCTCTTCTATTTCCAATTGCTCATCATCTGGTTCTGGAAGCAACACACAAGGTGGAGGTTTTCCTGGTGAAGGAGTTATTTCACACGTTGATGGAAATGCAGATGTGTTACCTGCTTTATAGTGAGAGTGAGCTGGTGTAGAGGATTCTGTAGGCATTTGAGTTCCTGATATAGAGTGATGCACTTCTGTTGGACTTTGTGCTGTAAGGGTTATCTGTTGGGTAGCTACCGACAACTGTTGCACTGATCTAAGGTGGTGGTGTTGCAGGCTCACATTTGCGGTCTCATCAAATTTGGTGGGATACAGAATAGGTTTCTCTAGTGGGTTAGCCTGTGTGCTTATTAGGACTGTTATTTCATCTCTCATGTATTTTAGTTCTTCCTCATTAAACACTCGTTCTTTTAAAATATTATATTTTTGAGAGGTTAAATTACTCCGTGGGATATCCTTCTTCCATGGACAGAAATAGAAGATTTCCCTCCAGGTTTCTGTCCTTTGCTTTTGTTTTACACATTTGCTCTTGGCATATTCAATGGCCCAAATTAAAGTCCACTTTTCATCCTTACTCCATCTGGACTTTAGTCTTTTTTCAGTCTCCTCTTCCTGAATAGGGAGGTAATCATATTCAGCATCTTTTAGGGCTTTATGCTTTATATTATTTTCGTCTTCTTCTGTTATGTATCTCGTCATTTGTGATACAAGGGATCGCAGTTTTGCAACTGTTGTCTGCTTTTTGTCTTCAGGGAGGTCAGAATTCTTGATTTTCTCTTGTAGGATCTCATTCGACGTTTTGCTCCATTTTTCAAACTTTGAATAATGGTAGCAATATAATAATACCTTCTTTTGTGCAACTGTCCAGGGTTGAGTTTTTAGGCCTCTTCTGTTTCCTTTTCTTGTAGTTGCACATGATGGTTTGGGGCCAGGATCTAATTCACGATCTGTTGGCTGATCCAAGTGGACCTCTGTCATGGTAGTGCCATTATCTGAGGTAAGACGGTTCACACCTTCAAATACCTTTTCTCGTCTGGTGTGTGAACGAGGTAAGGGACCCTTTTTATCCTGGGCGACGGCCAGACAGTATGTATTATTTTTGGTATTCATTTTCATTTTATTTCCTCATTGTCAGCGGCTTTTGATTTAATATTCAAAGCTACCCCCTATAAATAGAGGGGTTTCCCCTATCCGCAACCTGGGGACGCTCTGTATGGCTTGAGGATACAGCACAACAGTGTGAGTTCTCATATGTCTCACTAAGTCTGATTTTGCAGTGGAAGAATATTTACAAACTTGACAAGAATGTGGCTTTTCTCTTTTTTTTTCATTTTTCTTAAACTTTTTCTTCTAGGGGATGGGACATCCAACCAGATGTCTGACATTTACCCCTATTTTAGTGAGTCACCAGGTTTGTTTTCTAAGATTGTTATAGTATAAATAAGCGTAGCAAGCACCGTAGCAGGAAAGAACGATATAAGTTTAATTTTAAGTGATTGATTGTAGTTCAATAGTTTTTTTTTTAATACCATAATCAGATTTATTTTTTAAGACAGAACATTTCGGGTTTGTATTACTGTACACATAGATTCGAAAAAGTTGTCAAAAAACAAATATATAACAAATAAATGTTATCAAAGGCAAGATAAGTTACTTTTCTACCCAACTGGATATATTTTTTGTGTTTTTATTCAATGTAACATATTTATTCAGCTCGAAAAACATACAGTGTTTACCGATGTATTCGAAAATTCAAGATGGCGTCTCACACCCTCTTTAAGACCGTAAGTATGGAAAAAGGCGTTATAAATAAAAAACTATACAAAATACTATTAAAAACCCGCCGAATATATGTCAACCTATGTCACGGTAACATATATTGAGCGAGTTTTTAACAGTATTTTATCTGGTTTTTTATTTATAACATCTTTTCCCACACTTACCGTGTTAAAGAGAGAATAAGACGCCATCTTGAATTTTCCAATACATCGGTAAACACTGTATGTTTTTCGAGCTGAATAAACATGTTATATTGAATAAAAACACAAAAAATATATTCAGTTTGGTAGAAAAGTAACTTATCTTGCCTTTGATAACATTTATTAGTTATATATTTGTTTTTGACAACTTTTTCGAATCTATGTGTACAGTAAAACAAACCCTAAATTTTTTATAAAACATGTCAATGTACGTTGTTTGTGCTGGGTGGTTTTAACAACAATATTGGAGAATAAGAATTTGTTTTTCGATGAAATATTTTCAAGGGAAGCAACTTAACATGTTTTGTTGATAAAATATATCAATATGTGCTATTCTTTTGTCGTATTGTTTTGTGAATAATATTGAAGAATAGGAGCTTACTTTGTAATGAAAAATGTTCAAGGAAGACCACGTAACGTAATTAATATGGCGCTTATGTCAACGGATCATTTAATCTAAGGGAGATAATCATAATTAATCAAAAACAAAAATTAAATAAACTTGTTAATTAACAAAAACAACGAAACCTTTTGGAAGGAGATTCTGAAGTATTTAAACCGTCGTTTTAATTTTTTTTAAACGAAAATAAAAATTAACAAATAAGAAATTTGTTTTTCTTTATTTCAGGTAATCTTCTCAATTATTAAATCATTTCTCTCTGATAGGTTCATAAGAGTCGTAATTGATGGGCAAAAATCAGAAACTCACGGTATTAATGCTGGAGTCCCTCAGGGGTCCACCCTGAACCTAACTTTTTTCCTGATCTACATTAATGATCTTCCAAATCACATCCTTACATCATTTGTAGACATTTTTGCTGACGACACTACCATATATGGTAGCACATCTAAGACAGTAAACGACCAAGTTGTCTCCTCTGATCTTGATCACGTTGTACAAACGGGAAAGGAGTGGCTGGTTACTTTTAATGCATTTAAAACCAAGCTTCTATTTTTACATCATCAACGTTCTGGTCCCCATCTGGCACCAATTGAAATGAATGGCGCTCGTCTTAGGGAGGCCTCAAGTTTTGACAGGCTTCTGGGCTTGACCTTTACTCCTGATCTTAAATGGAATACGTTCATCAAATCTGTTGCCAAGGCCGCTGGAAAAATGGTCAGATCCTTCTATCGATCCAGTAGATATCTCACTGCTGATGCAATTCTCTATCTATATAAGAGCCAAATACGTCCAAGGATGGAATACTGTTGCCACATATGGGCAGGAGCTGCTAGAAAGACTTGTCCTGCCTTGATAGGGTTCAATATAGACTTCGTGGCCTGGTGAGAGATGTCCTTTTCTCTTCGCTGCAGCCTCTGTCTCACAGACGAGATGTTGCGAGTTTGTCTCTGCATAATCGTAATTTTCATGGAAAGTGTTCGACTGAGCTTCAATATATGGTCACCCCTCGCCAAACTTTCACAAGAAACACTCGTCTAGCTAAAAACACTATCAATAATTCCCCCCACTCTTTATCTGTGCCTAAACCTAAACATAGATTCCATGATCAAGGCTTCTTTCTTAGAACTGCACGCCTGTGGAATTGTCTTCCGTTTTCCTGCTTTCCAGCCATCTATAATATGGTTGTCTTCAAGTCCAACGTGAACAAGTTAACAAATTTACCGAACTTCTATTACTATCTATTACTATATTGTCCAATTGACTACTGTACACTCTTTAACCCTTATCCTTGAGTGGCCTATCGGCATTGATAAGTGGTGACACCTATGTAAAAAAAAGATCACTCAGCGTCAAGATGATTAAAACTTTTTTAAAGAAGATTTTGAAGTATTTAAACTGTCAATTTCTGGCTATGATTCAAGTTTAATTTATTTTTTCTTTTCTTTTCTTTACTATTTTGTAGTTTCATTTTACAAGGTATGATTTGAGGTACATAATAATTAACGTACACACAACAACGAAAATAGAAAACGTTTATGACGGAGATTTTGTACGTATTTAAACTGTGAATGTGTTTTATTCTTTTATGGTGAAGGTGTTTACAATGTCGAAGAATAAGAGCTTAAAGTTTGGTTTTCAATGAAAATATTCAAGGAAGACAATTTAACAGCCTTTTCATCTATTTGACGTGGAAATATTATTCAACTCACGTTTGATGGGGCAGTTGTTCAGATGCGTTTCATGGATTTGGTGATCCTAAACTTTAGGTACAGATTTGTAGTCTGCCAAGTTGGTGATGTCAAAATGATGTCTCCGGTCTTCTCTTCTCTTTGGTAAGCTCCTGGAGAAGTTTGGGTCTTCCCTTAAATATTGATCAGCTGGCTCCCAGGGCAACTTTTTTTTATTGGTTAAAGTTGGATTACAGTAACCAATCAAACTTTCAGCTTTTAACCAATCAGACTTAAGACTTCGTGGCATAGTGGGGGATGCCCTTTTCTCTACCCTGCAACCTCTCTCCCACAGAAGAGACGTTGCGAGCCTGTCCTTGTTTATCGTTATTTCCATGGCAGATGCTCGTCCGAACTCCAATCTCTGGTCCCCCCTCGCCTATCTTTCACGAAAAACACCCGTCTAGCTGAATCCACTGTGAAAAATTTCCCCCACTCTATATCTGTGCCTAAATCAAAACGTGGATTCCATGAACAAAGCTTCTTTCTTAGAACTGCACGCCTGTGGAACTCTGTTCCGTCTGCCTGCTTCCCTCCGGACTACAACTTGGTTGTCTTCAAGTCCAATAAGTAAACATTTCAGCAAATCTCCTCACTAACGTAATGTACTTGCAATAACCCTTATCCCTGAGTGGCTTCCGGGCCTTGATAAGTGGTGATAACTGTGTAAAAAAAAGGAAAAGTATATTACATAATTGACTGTTTTTATTGTTTTCTGTTAATTGCTGCTGCTGCTGTATTTTGATAGGACCAGGGTTGCATCATTAAGAATGTGTTAAAAGAGATGCAGAGAGAACACAAAGCCGATATTGGGTTAAGAATGTGCTGCAGCTTTATTGCCTGAATGAATGGTGGCTTATTGTGAAGCTAGTCATGTTTTCATACGTATAGTTTCGCAGGAGGTTGTAGTCGTAGCAACGCACTTTGTTGTAGCCGCAGTTACGTACCCCATAAGATCCCCCTCCTTCCCTATTGGTTCTTGGTTTGACTTAACGAGATTTGTGATGCATTATAGTCTGTGTGTGTGTGTTTGTGTGTGTGTGTGTGTGTGTGTGTTAGAGTGTGTAGTCTCTCAATCGTGCAGGGGGTTTGATCACCCTCTTAGACCTACGCAGTTGTTTCTCATGAGTTGGGGATCGTTGTAGTCCTGGGTTTATAACATCATCCGTTTACTTCGACCCCATAACTGCCTGGAGCTACTTTACTAATGACTGTGCCCAATTCGCAGTTGCAGTTGGGGCTTTGTGGGTGACATTTCACCCTTACAGGCTGTCCTATGGTGAGATTGTTATGACGGTTATAATATGTTTTTGCCGTTTGTCATTTTTTTATGAGGCTATTTTGTACCTCTGCTTGCACGAGCGGTGTGTAATCTGTGGTTTTGTAAGGTAGCATGGGGCAAGTGCACCTGGAAAAGAATCTTTGTGCTGGTGAGCTATGCATACCAGGTGAGATCAAAGAGACTCGCAATTGTTTGACCAGGCTGGGGTTTGGCCTGAATATCGCCCCCGAACATTATCACAGCAATTATGCAGGTGATCCGGTGTCAGGATGAAACCGTGCAACAGACGTTATTGTATATTGACATTTTTGTGAACGAGAGCCTCATGTCTGCCCAGGTGGGGAAAGAACAGCTTTTGGATGTCGTGCAAGGAGTTGAGCGTCAGCTTAGCCTGGACCGTGTTGCTGATGTTCATTGCCAAAGCGGGCACAGCAGTGTAAACCGAACCCTTTACTTCGCCAGGCTGGTCGACTCCTATGTGTCAAAGAGGGATGGGAAATCTGTTGTGAGGAGCTGCAAAATCTGTCGGTCGATCGACCCAGCACCCGTTCGGTGGAAGAAGGGAAAACTGAGTGTGAGAGGAAATTGGAACAGGCTTGCACTGGACGTAACTAACCACAACAGCGGGAATTTTTTGACGTTCATTGATTGCGGACTGTCTAGATTTGCATTGTGGCGGCCCCTTCGCTGGCAGGACTCAGCCGCCGTTGTCTGTAAACTGGAAAATGTCTTCCTCGAGTGTGGTTCCCCTTCTGAGATACTGACCGACAATGGCACCGTCTTTGTTAGCGAGCAAACTGTTCGCAGACAGCTGGGGTATACGCCTGCAATTTCAGTGCACCCAGTGGAAATGGAATTATTGAGAGAAACCACAGGACCATCAAGACCATCGCAACTAGGAAGCAGTGTACAGTGCCTGAGGCGGTCTATTAGTATAATGTCACCCCTAAGGACGACATTTCACTCTCTACCACGCCAGCCAAAGCACTGCACAGGTACTACGTCAGGGTGAGGGGCATGGAGACCAACCCATTGCCTGAGCCGGAGGCGATGAGAGAGAGTACCAAAGAGGGGGATGCCGTCTGGGTTAAGAACCCCGCAGCAAGTGCACCACACACTACAGATGATGAGCCTGCAATTAGTGCAGGTTGATGATGTGCCCCGTCATATCAAGATCTTTGATTGACATCACAAGCGCAGCCGCCACTCGATGGCGGTGAGAGCAAGACTGGATCTGAGACCAGTGAAAAATCATTCTAGCTTATGCCACAGACAGCAACCCTGAGATTAGCAGCGACCTTGAAAGCGAGGATGAAAGCACAGGCGAGGCTGAAGCCCTCGATCCCTCTCTCCGAAGAAGCATCCGAAGAAAAAGACTACCACGTCCCTGCGCTCTCTATGATGATGATATTGAGGGGAGTGTGGTGAAAATTGTGGGAACGCAAGCTTACCACTTAAACGGCCTCGGTGTGTGCTTTTCCAAGGAAGCGTCATGATGCTTAAAAGAGTCCAAGATGACGTCTGCGGCAATTACATAATGATGCAGTCCCGCCAACTCACAGCAGACGGGACGGACGTGAAAACGAGTCTACAGAAATTACTGACGGACGACGCTGCTGCAGTGCTGCAGTAAGCTGAAGTTTTGTGTGCTTTTTTTAAATCCTTTGCAACGATAATATAAAACATTTTTGAACACAAATAGGTCACCAATGGGAAGGAAAAACAAGTTGCATAAGTTACGAAAAATTACGACGCTAATTTAGGACATTACCTCCGAATAATCCAAATAATCCCCATCAAAACACACACACACACACACACACACACACATATATATATATATATATATATATATATATATATATATATATATATATATATATATACTTACTTGTACTTGAAACGACAGTCACCCTGGAGGAGTTGAGTCGGCTTAATGAAGATGCACATCTCGTATCGCTGCGGCCCAAGCCCGGCGATCGGAGGCAAGATCCCGAGTGAGCAACAGCCTGTCACGTCTCCAACGAGGCAGGCCATAGATGAGCAGGCCCGATATAAGTTCAGCATTTTTTATATATATATATATATATATATATATATATATATATATATATATATATATTTCACACGTCTTATTAGATGGGTGTAAAATTGTTTCATTTCCCAGACTGAAGTTAAGGTCCTGTGGCAAGATTGGAGATTGATTGAAAAAATACTCTCAATTCCTAAACAATACGTAAACAATAATATCGGTATTTCAGAAGTTTTTAGGGAATTTCCCTAATAAAATAAAATAACACAATTCTATGAACAATGACAAACAACTTCTTCAACTTAACAAGGGAAAGGTTTATTCGCAGAGCGTACTGAAGGAAGAAAGTAGAGTCGGGTCTCCACTGCCTTACGAGGTAGTTACAGCCGGCGGCTGTCGTCAATACCTTTAGTAGGAGCAGCGAAGAGAACAGGCGTCTAGCACCGACGAAGGCTGGTAGCGTAAGAGAGAGTTTTCTTCTGGGACCGGAAGCTGTCTGGTCCCCTAGGGGTTAATTTGTATTCGTGTGCAAGTCCTCAGATTGGACAGTTTAACGCCTCATCACTCACTCAGAGGAAGCGAATGCGCGAGAAGAAAAGGGGTCTATTTGTGTCTGCTACATAACCCCCTGCTTAGGCTGAAAGCCGACAGAGAGAAAGGTAGCATAACAAATAGCAGAAAGAAAAATACAATAAGTAATGTCCGTGTCTTTAGGTCATTTTCTTGCAGAAAAAAATGTTCTTACTTTTCTGTGAATAGTTGGAATATTTGCAGAAAACGTTCTGTTCTAAAAAGGAGAGAAGAAAAAATGTTCTTTTTCAACAGAAATACACTGTTTTGCAAAGTCTCTTCGGCCAATGTACCCGTCGACCACTACGTGTAGTGGTCACATAATTGTTCTCACGTGGAACATTTACCTCAGGTGTATGATTATGCTGTGTGTATGTTGGAGGAATGTGTGGCTCAGGTGTTAATGTGTCCAGAAAGGCTCTTTTTACCCTATCTACCGATACTGTCTCTTTTTACCACTAATGTTTAGGATAAAAGTTTTATCAGTGCGCGAAAGCACGCGATAAGGGCCAGTGTAAGGTGGAGTTAGGGGGGCTTTTACTGCGTCCTTTCTAAGGAACACATGAGTCCATGTCGCTATGTCCTTCGGAACCAAAGATTTAATGGTCTGTTCCCTAGGGTGCATCGGCGGTAGCTTACTGAGATAAGCTCGTAGTCTGTTGACATATAGAGCTGTGTCAGTTGATATATCCTCTATCGGGGTCAGCATCTGACCTGGCAACGATAGAGGTGCTCCATAGACCAGTTCGGCTGCGGAATATCCCAGGTCCTCCTTGATTGATGCCCGACAGCCAAGAAGGATGGCCGGTATGTACTCGCTCCATCGTTTTTGATCAGGGTAAGCGCGTAATGCAGCTTTCAATTGGCGATGGAAGCGTTCTATCATCCCATTCGAAGCAGGGTGATAGCTTGTTGTCCGAATGCGAGTGATCCCGAGGATCTTGGACAGTTCCCGGAATAGGTGGGATTCGAATTGTTCATCACGATCAGTGGTGATTGTAGTGGGAACTCCGTAGCGCGATATCCAGCCTGATATAAGGGCTCGCGCTACAGATTCAGCCGAAATGTCACTGAGTGGGATGGCTTCTGGCCACCGTGTGAAACGGTCTATGCAGGTCAGGAGATAAGTGAATCCCTGACTGACCGGCCATGGTCCAACCAAGTCAATGTGAACATGGCTAAACCGAACGTCTGGGGTGCTGAATGTTCCAAGGGGTGCGCGGATATGCTCGTGCACCTTTGACTTTTGGCAGGATACACAGGAACGTGACCAAGCAGTGATGTCACGCCTCATGTTAGGCCAGAAAAATCTAGCTGTAATCAGCTTTACTGTGGCTTTGCGTCCGGGGTGTACCAGGTTGTGTAGAGTGTCGAAAACCACTCTACGGTGGGTTGTTGGAACGAATGGTCGAGGTGAATCCGTTGAGGTGTCACAGATGATCTGCATGTCAGAAGTAGGCACGGGCAGATATGCGAATTTGCAAGTCGCGAATTCAGGTGACGATGGATCCAACGTGTCCAGACTTGGCTGGTCTAAGGCCATCTGTTGCAAATCGATATCTGATGGTGAGGACAGAGAATTGATGGGCAGGCGAGACAATGCATCTGCTGCTGCGTTCTGCTCACCCGCGATATGTCGGATATCGCTAGTAAACTGCGAAACAAAGTCCAAATGGCGTGTTTCGCGGGGAGAATATTTGTCCGGCTTAGCATGCAGTGCGTATGTAAGCGGACGGTGATCGGTGTAGATCACAAATTGTCAGCCCTCGAGTGAATGTTGGAAGTGTTTCACTGCGAGGTACATTGCCAGTAGTTCACAGCCAAACGTGCTGTAACGTTGTTCGGCCGGTTTCAGCTGTCGCAAAAAGTATGCAAGAGGTTGTAACTGTTGTTGGTGCTGCTGTTGCAGCACTGCACCTACAGCTGTGCCCGATGCATCAACGACCAGTGAAAACTGGGCATCGGGTACAGGATGTGCCAGCAAAGATGTCGTCGCTAGTTTATTTTTCACTTCAGCAAATGCTCTAAATTGGATCTCATTAAGTGAGATCTGCTCGTTTTTCTTCTTCCTGTTACGTAACAGGTCGGAAAGAGGAGCTAAGAGATCTGCACAGTGCGGGATAAAGTGTCTGTAGTAATTCAACAGACCAAGGAGGTGCCTAAGTTGGCGAAGTGAAGTGGGCGTTTGAAGGTCTTGTAGAGCCTTCACCTTTTCCGGCAACGGAGATATACCATCTGGGCTGATAATATGGCCCAGGAAAACTAGTGACGTAACACCGAAAACGCATTTACCAGGGTTAATCCTCACTTGGTATTGCTGAAACCGTTCAAAAAGTAGGCGGAGGTGAGTGACGTGTTCCTCAGGTGAGGCACTAGCCACGAGAATGTCATCTATATAGTTATAGACGAAATCTAAATCACGCACTACTTCATCCATAAAGCGCTGAAAAGTACTGGCAGCGTTACATAGGCCGAAAGGCATAGTAAGAAATTCAAACGCTCCAAATGGAGTTGTAACCGCAGTTTTGGGTATGTCGGCCAGATTCAGCGGGATCTGATGGTAAGCCTTAACCAGATCTAGCTTAGAGAAAGTCTTACAACCATGTAGAGAGGAAGCAAAGTCCTGAATATGCGGGATTGGGTAACGATCAGGTACCGTCATGGCATTGAGTCGTCTATAGTCCCCAGTCGGACGCCAATCTCCGTCTCGTTTTGGGACCATATGCAGAGGGGAAGCCAAGGACTGGACGAGGGGCGTATAATTCCCAACTGTAGCATATGATTAAATTCTGCCTTCGCTGCTTTAAGTTTATCCACAGGGAGGCGACGAGGGCGTGAGAACACAGGAGCACCTGTGGTCTCAATGTGATGTTTTGTGGTGTGCGTGGGTTTGCTCACCACAAAATTTAAATTGGTTAACTCCGGGTAGGAGTGTAGCACCTCGTGGTATGTGTCATTCGCAGCGGCAATGAAAAATACCGGGCTGATAGATGGGGCATTCGATAATGAGCCAGGGACGGAAAGTTCTGTGCTAGCGTCTATCAGCCGGCGTCTGCACATGTCGACCATTAAATTAAAATTATGTAAGAAATCCGCGCCTAGTATGGGGTACGGTAGATCTGCTATGGTGAAAACCCACGTAAAGTCTCTCCGTAAATTCAAGTCCAGAGAACGTGAAATTTGACCGTACGTGGGGATAGGCAAATGGTTCACTGCTTGCAGTGTTATCAATGACACTGGTGGGCTTTCTGTAAGTAGCCTAAGTGGCCATATGCTACAAGCAGCGCCAGTGTCTACCAAGCAACGTGCTTGAGATTTTACGTCAGTGACGAAATAGGCACGGTTATTTGCATTTTGTGGAAAGTTTGCCGTGCTCGTCTTTCCACAATTTAGTTTCCCTGGTTGTTAAAAGTGCAGGGCATTTTACAGTTCCGTGCTTCAGCGCCATAGCGACTATGATAAAAACATAGTCCCGGCATGTTTGCACGGCGACGGTGATGCGGGGAAGATGAGCGGCTTTTGTAGCGGCGTCTGGGTGAGTGCGACCTGCCCATATTGAGCTTGCTCACCTCTCTAGTGAGGCGTTTGATGGCCGTTAGTATAGCCACCGATGTAGCATCCTGTCTTACATTTGCGGTACCTCAGCAGGCTGTTGTGGAATCGCCACGGTGGTAGGCCCTCTCACAATGTCCATGACCTTGTCCGCCGATGCTGCTACTACATCGACGGTGTGTTTTTCAAACATTGGCGCAAGTATGGCCTTTACTTGCGCCTGCAGTCTTGAGAAAAAGAGCTGCTTAATTAAGGCACTGTCAGGAGGGACGTCCTCTGCCAGTTCCCTCATTCTACGGAGTAGTTCCGTCGGCCTGCGGTCACCTAAGTGCTCGTCATTGACCAGCGTTTGAAAACGCTTTTCCGCCGACACGGACGTCTGTAGTAGCACCTCCCGTTTTATGCTATCGTAAGTGGAGTTTAACGGGGTGTCCGTTATTAAGTCCTTGACCGCAGGAGTCAATGACGCGGGGAAGGCACTGAATAAAATGTGCAGCTTCGTTTGCTCTGACATGTTGTTCGCCGCAAAATAAGACTCGAGTTGAGCAAACCAAACCCGAACATCACCGGCGAAGGCAGGCAACGTTGTCATCGTCACTACAGAAAGTAGATACAAAATATTAAAAAAATATATATAATCTATCCGAAATCTGAAAGGACGTCGAACATGGACCACGTGGAGAAGAAAGGAAAAATATGGGGAAAATCTTTAAACAGAGACAATACAAAAAAAAATGTTAACAGGCTAATGGGGGAGGAGAAGAAAGAAACAAAATTACCATGAAATAAAGCTAAGAAAAAATTATATCAGGAAGAACCGTGAAGCAAAAAAAATGTGGACAATATGGGTTTTTTTTTTTTTTTTTTTTTGTAAATGTGTGTGAACCTGAAGATAAATGAACTCTTTAAGTACTTACATTTTGGCCGAAGAGTGCTAATGCGGAAAAACTTTGTGAAAGTTCTTTTTTTTTTTTTTTTTTTTTTGAGTTTTTTCTTATGCGCGGTGCGCGTTAAAACGGCAGAAATGTTCAAGGTAGAAAAAAGATAGCATTAGAAGTTATTCCTGTGGGTAGTGGTTCGCTTGGTTTTCTTTGTTGAGAAGTTCGTTTTTTTTTTTGTTTTTTTTTGTTTAAAGTTTTAAACGTGCTCTCCCGAATCCGTTGTCTGTTTATGTGGGTGGTCGAAAACCATGTGCTGGTTTTTAAAATGTGCGCCTTCCTTGCCCTGTTAAAACGCGAAAGAAGTGTCTGTTCGGAAATGTGTTATCACGACGGAGTCACCATTTTTGGGAATTTCCCTAATAAAATAAAATAACACAATTCTATGAACAATGACAAACAACTTCTTCAACTTAACAAGGGAAAGGTTTATTCGCAGAGCGTACTGAAGGAAGAAAGTAGAGTCGGGCCTCCACTGCCTTACGAGGTAGTTACAGCCGGCGGCTGTTGTCAATACCTTTAGTAGGAGCAGCGAAGAGAACAGGCGTCTAGCACCGACGAAGGCTGGTAGCGTAAGAGAGAGTTTTCTTCTGGGACCGGAAGCTGTCTGGTCCCTAGGGGTTAATTTGTATTCATGTGCAAGTCCTCAGATTGGACAGTTTAACGCCTCATCACTCACTCAGAGGAAGCGAATGCGCGAGAAGAAAAGGGGTCTATTTGTGTCTTCTACAAGTTAACCGTTTTAAATAAACAGAGCTTTCTTTCAAAAGTAAACATTATAAACATAACTTTTTAAAAATAATAAACAATTTTATTTATTTTAAATACTATATACTGAAGTTTGTTTGTTTGTTTGTTTGTTTTTTTTAATTTTTGACAATATACTTCGGACTACTTTTCTCGTCTTAATAGTAATTCGACTAATTCAAAAAAATAATGAATTTTCAATCTTCCAAAACAAACCGGGTCTTCGTATCTTCATTTTTTTTTTAATAAATTGTATATAAAAATGAATTTTACAAAATAAATATCTTCTATATTTTTTTATAAATTCTATAATAAAAATAAATAAATTTACAAAACAAATCGAAATAAACCTTATTGACAAATAAATTGTATTTAAAAAAATGAGTTTTACAAAATAAATCTTCATATTTTTTATTTTTTTAATAAATTGTATGTAAAAAATTAAATTTTACAAAATGAATTGCAACAAACCTTAAGTATTGACAAAAATAATCTCAACTTGATAGAAAAACAATTTGGTACACTTAACGAATAAATGGAAACTTTTACACAAGGAACAAAATAATGATTGCACCGTTTTATGATGACTTAAATCCTTTCTTCCTTAGCAGTTGATTTTCTTTTTAAATAATTTCACGTTTAAATCGTGTTTTTCATCTTTTAATTTTGATTCTTTTATATTTTCATATATTTTATTTCTTAATGAATTGAACACACAAAACAAAAGTTGTATCAATTTACTAAAGAAATCATAACAAACAAAACAGATTTTCTGTTTTGAACACAAAAAAAAAGACGAATTAATCCTGATGTTTTTATTTACTTATAGAAAGGTAAGTTTTTTTTTCTTTTACTTTTTAAAAATTTAAAAAGTCAATAAGTTTTTAAATAATTTTAAACGTTATAAAAATTTATTTTTTATTGCAATCCAATTAAAAATATAAAAAAATTATGAAAACTCATTGAGTTGAACAATTGCTTTTGTGCTTTTAGTAAAAAGAAAAGTCTATCATCACTATAATAATAATTAAAAAAAAAACTATCACTATAGACTACGAATGTTGGTTTAATCTAAACTTTGCGTTCCGAGTGTGTCAAATCTTCATTGTCTACTCTAAAAGAATGCGATTTTACCCAAGTTTTCGAAAAAGTTAATTTTACCGGTGCTAGTGCACTTACTGATCCGCGCTATTTTTTTTTAAATCGTATTACCAAGTTTAATTAAAGGTTTATAATATGTTTTTTTTTTTAAATTCAATTGTAAGGTTAAAGTACAGACTAGATACAAAACACCCTCTCCTCCCCATGTTAAAAATGACTTTTAAAAATAATAACGTTATTATTTCAGCACGGATCAATAAGTGCACTAGTACCCCATATTCTTTTAAAGCACACCGAAATCTACAAAAAAAATATTTTGTTCTATACTAGATGAGTAGACACACCTTCCCATGAGCAGACAGGGGAAAGGAACTAGTAGGTGAGTGAAGGTGCAGGCCTCTACTAAACAGTAGGTCTAATAGTCTTGAGAGGAGGGACTCGACGATCTTCAGGTTACCAATTCCTTCCGGCTCCTAAGAATTGCACTGCTTTCTTTTCCACAACATGAGTAGCGACGACCAAATTTCTGATGTTAACTGATGACTAGATTCCACTTAAGCTTTAACAAAATGGTATGTCCCATTTCAATATATGTATTATTATGTAGAATATTTACAAGATGACCACAGCTTCATTTGGTCCAACAGATATCCCGCTCCCCCCAAGTTCATATGAAATTTGGGAAAATGACGTGGAAAAGAATGCGCTGCTGGTTACACTCTGAAACAATAGAAAGGGGTGTGAGTAATTAATATGAGGGGTACAAGTACAATACTATCTATCTCCCTCACCCACGGCGAGTTTTTTGCGGGCATGACAAAAAATTCTGAAGAAAATCTGTTTCAACTATTTACACCGTACAAGTATCAGTGAATTTTACTAGTGCTGGGAGCGCCGGTTGCGCGACCTGTTGCCTGGTTGAGTGTCAGTGATACCGGGGGCATTGTGCGATGCCAGTCAGCGTAAAGCCATGGGAGGCTTCTTGGGGGTTGTGTGTATGAAGCTGTGGAGAGGCCGTATGCGTGGCGTCTACATTCTGCATGGGAAGACCAATATGTGTTGACTCTGATGACAGCATCCCTGATGATGGGGCTGAGGGACTCAATGATATCTTCATGTGAGGCTGCTTTATAGGGGGTGAACTTACGAAGATGCTGGCGGTTTCGCATAGTTAGTCTCCCAGAGCCATCTATCTTCACGACATATTGGTGGAGCTGCCTGACCTCTACGATGATTGGATGATTGTCTATCAGGTTCTGTAAGTAGACATGATCCCCGATACGAAGAGGAAGCAAGGATCGAGTGTGTTCCCTCCATTTCTCATGCTCCTGGGAGTGTCGCTTTGCAAGAGCCTTTTCTCTGTTGATAAGGGTCTCTGTCCATGTCGGATGAGGGCAGTACCGAC
>NC_136527.1:120515686-120593186 GCF_053919585.1 Euprymna scolopes
TAAAAGAAATAATGCAAGATGCAGTTTTAAAATTATTAAGGTAAGTCAATCAATTTAATTATCACAAAATGTAATCCTGTGATTACAATTTAATTTAAATTAACCAGGTTGTTTAACAAACAATAAAAGAAATAATGCAAGATGCAGTTTTAAAATTATTAAGGTAAGTCAATCAATTTAATTATCACAAAATGTAATCCTGTGATTACAATTTAATTTAAATTAACCAGGTTGTTTAACAAACAATAAAAGAAATAATGCAAGATGCAGTTTTAAAATTATTAAGGTAAGTCAATCAATTTAATTATCACAAAATGTAATCCTGTGATTACAATTTAATTTAAATTAACCAGGTTGTTTAACAAACAATAAAAGAAATAATGCAAGATGCAGTTTTAAAATTATTAAGGTAAGTCAATCAATTTAATTATCACAAAATGTAATCCTGTGATTACAATTTAATTTAAATTAACCAGGTTGTTTAACAAACAATAAAAGAAATAATGCAAGATGCAGTTTTAAAATTATTAAGGTAAGTCAATCAATTTAATTATCACAAAATGTAATCCTGTGATTACAATTTAATTTAAATTAACCAGGTTGTTTAACAAACAATAAAAGAAATAATGCAAGATGCAGTTTTAAAATTATTAAGGTAAGTCAATCAATTTAATTATCACAAAATGTAATCCTGTGATTACAATTTAATTTAAATTAACCAGGTTGTTTAACAAACAATAAAAGAAATAATGCAAGATGCAGTTTTAAAATTATTAAGGTAAGTCAATCAATTTAATTATCACAAAATGTAATCCTGTGATTACAATTTAATTTAAATTAACCAGGTTGTTTAACAAACAATAAAAGAAATAATGCAAGATGCAGTTTTAAAATTATTAAGGTAAGTCAATCAATTTAATTATCACAAAATGTAATCCTGTGATTACAATTTAATTTAAATTAACCAGGTTGTTTAACAAACAATAAAAGAAATAATGCAAGATGCAGTTTTAAAATTATTAAGGTAAGTCAATCAATTTAATTATCACAAAATGTAATCCTGTGATTACAATTTAATTTAAATTAACCAGGTTGTTTAACAAACAATAAAAGAAATAATGCAAGATGCAGTTTTAAAATTATTAAGGTAAGTCAATCAATTTAATTATCACAAAATATAATCCTGTGATTACAATTTAATTTAAATTAACCAGGTTGTTTAACAAACAATAAAAGAAATAATGCAAGATGCAGTTTTAAAATTATTAAGGTAAGTCAATCAATTTAATTATCACAAAATGTAATCCTGTGATTACAATTTAATTTAAATTAACCAGGTTGTTTAACAAACAATAAAAGAAATAATGCAAGATGCAGTTTTAAAATTATTAAGGTAAGTCAATCAATTTAATTATCACAAAATGTAATCCTGTGATTACAATTTAATTTAAATTAACCAGGTTGTTT
Source organism: Euprymna scolopes (assembly GCF_053919585.1). Classification (NCBI taxonomy): domain Eukaryota; kingdom Metazoa; phylum Mollusca; class Cephalopoda; order Sepiida; family Sepiolidae; genus Euprymna; species Euprymna scolopes. The sequence goes on from NC_136527.1 coordinate 120,517,154, forward strand.
AACAAACAATAAAAGAAATAATGCAAGATGCAGTTTTAAAATTATTAAGGTAAGTCAATCAATTTAATTATCACAAAATGTAATCCTGTGATTACAATTTAATTTAAATTAACCAGGTTGTTTAACAAACAATAAAAGAAATAATGCAAGATGCAGTTTTAAAATTATTAAGGTAAGTCAATCAATTTAATTATCACAAAATGTAATCCTGTGATTACAATTTAATTTAAATTAACCAGGTTGTTTAACAAACAATAAAAGAAATAATGCAAGATGCAGTTTTAAAATTATTAAGGTAAGTCAATCAATTTAATTATCACAAAATGTAATCCTGTGATTACAATTTAATTTAAATTAACCAGGTTGTTTAACAAACAATAAAAGAAATAATGCAAGATGCAGTTTTAAAATTATTAAGGTAAGTCAATCAATTTAATTATCACAAAATGTAATCCTGTGATTACAATTTAATTTAAATTAACCAGGTTGTTTAACAAACAATAAAAGAAATAATGCAAGATGCAGTTTTAAAATTATTAAGGTAAGTCAATCAATTTAATTATCACAAAATGTAATCCTGTGATTACAATTTAATTTAAATTAACCAGGTTGTTTAACAAACAATAAAAGAAATAATGCAAGATGCAGTTTTAAAATTATTAAGGTAAGTCAATCAATTTAATTATCACAAAATGTAATCCTGTGATTACAATTTAATTTAAATTAACCAGGTTGTTTAACAAACAATAAAAGAAATAATGCAAGATGCAGTTTTAAAATTATTAAGGTAAGTCAATCAATTTAATTATCACAAAATGTAATCCTGTGATTACAATTTAATTTAAATTAACCAGGTTGTTTAACAAACAATAAAAGAAATAATGCAAGATGCAGTTTTAAAATTATTAAGGTAAGTCAATCAATTTAATTATCACAAAATGTAATCCTGTGATTACAATTTTATTTAAATTAACCAGGTTGTTTAACAAACAATAAAAGAAATAATGCAAGATGCAGTTTTAAAATTATTAAGGTAAGTCAATCAATTTAATTATCACAAAATGTAATCCTGTGATTACAATTTAATTTAAATTAACCAGGTTGTTTAACAAACAATAAAAGAAATAATGCAAGATGCAGTTTTAAAATTATTAAGGTAAGTCAATCAATTTAATTATCACAAAATGTAATCCTGTGATTACAATTTAATTTAAATTAACCAGGTTGTTTAACAAACAATAAAAGAAATAATGCAAGATGCAGTTTTAAAATTATTAAGGTAAGTCAATCAATTTAATTATCACAAAATGTAATCCTGTGATTACAATTTAATTTAAATTAACCAGGTTGTTTAACAAACAATAAAAGAAATAATGCAAGATGCAGTTTTAAAATTATTAAGGTAAGTCAATCAATTTAATTATCACAAAATGTAATCCTGTGATTACAATTTAATTTAAATTAACCAGGTTGTTTAACAAACAATAAAAGAAATAATGCAAGATGCAGTTTTTAAATTATTAAGGTAAGTCAATCAATTTAATTATCACAAAATGTAATCCTGTGATTACAATTTAATTTAAATTAACCAGGTTGTTTAACAAACAATAAAAGAAATAATGCAAGATGCAGTTTTAAAATTATTAAGGTAAGTCAATCAATTTAATTATCACAAAATGTAATCCTGTGATTACAATTTAATTTAAATTAACCAGGTTGTTTAACAAACAATAAAAGAAATAATGCAAGATGCAGTTTTAAAATTATTAAGGTAAGTCAATCAATTTAATTATCACAAAATGTAATCCTGTGATTACAATTTAATTTAAATTAACCAGGTTGTTTAACAAACAATAAAAGAAATAATGCAAGATGCAGTTTTAAAATTATTAAGGTAAGTCAATCAATTTAATTATCACAATTTTCAAATGATTATTTTGTTTAATTATTGATTTTTAAATGATTATCTCGACTTCCTAGATGGCTGTTTTATATCAGCCAACTTTTCTAATTCTAACATAAGACTCGGTACGATTTTTTTTATAAAGTAAATAAACGCTTCAAAATAAGTGAAAATACAAAACATGCTTATCCAAGTAGTCATATGTTTGATTTTTAATCACTTTTTCGTTTTTTGTTGTCTAATATACCCATTTAATTTTTTTAAATTGTTAGGTGAAATTACAAATTAGTTAGGACCCCATTTTTCATGTTAAGAATAGCTTTCTAAATAATAACATTATTATTAATAAGTTGAGGTGTCCTTTTTCAAAGAATAGAATGTACGAGTAAAAAATGTCCTCAAATTTTAAATTAATATGAATTTAAATTTTAACATTTAAAAAAGCCAACAACAATATTTTTACTATATTTGTTTACATATAGTAAAAATATTGTTGTTGCTTTTTTTTCTCATTATTACATTTTCACCCCAAACAAGGCACATTGCCACTCAGGTGTAGGGGGGCTACTATCAGGGTCAGCAACTACGGGGGCACTATGTAGGGATTTGGGCAGCAAGATGTTGGTTCACGTTGCACTTGAACTTCTGCATGTCGGTATAGTTAGGAAAGCATGATCCTGGAATGGAATTCCAGAGTCTAGCGGTTCTGGGGAAGAAACTACTGGAGTAGAAGGATCTTTTGCATCTAGGGATCTCTACTGTGTGGGGGTGGGATTTAGCTGCCTGTCGGGTTTGTCGAGGGTGTCTGCGACGTGGGGGCATAAGTGTCTGCAGTTCGTCAGAGCACTCACCATTAAAATACTTGTAGAACAAGCAGAGGGATGCAACGTTTCGTCGATGGGACAGAGGCTGAAGCTTAGATGCCAGTTCAGGGCCTATCAGATTGGCGACTCTTTTTTTAACCTTGTCTAGGAGCGAGAGACTAGTAGTAGATGCATCAGCCCAGATGTGACAACAATACTCCATACATGGGCGAATGGTGGCCTTATAGAGACACAGGATACTATCAGGTGTCAGTAGTTTTCTAGCACGGTAGAGAGAGCCTACCTTTTTTGCAGCGGCCCTTGCAATGTTTTCAATATAATTGTTCCAGCTCATGTTTCCTGTGAACGTTAGGCCAATCAGTTTGAAAGATGTAATCTCAGACAGGGAGTCACTGGCCATTGCTATTGGTGGCAGAGAAGGTTTCTTGTAGTTATTGAAGGAAACCAGTTTGGTTTTGGCAGCATTGAATGTGACCATCCATTTATGTCCCCATTCCACTACAGATTGGAGGTCATCCTCTAGTGTTTTTTGCCATTTCTTTAGATATGTGTTCATTTGTTTTCCTGTCATGCCTTTTATAGAGTATAGTGTCATCAGCATATATACCCATCTCAGAGGCAGTTTTGTAAGGGAGGTCATTAACAAATATCAGGAACAATAGAGGTCCAAGAATAGACACCTGAGGCACTCCCGCATTTATATCACACTGTTTAGATGTTCGACCGTCGAGGACAACCTGGATTTTTCTCTTGTCTAAGAAGGATTCAATTATGCTAAGTATTCTACTAGTGATACCGTATGATTTAATTTTCCTGAGGAGACCCTTGTGCCATACCCTGTCAAAAGCCTTAGATATATCTAGAGCTACCGCTCTGCCCTCCCCCGCTTTATCCAGTGAATGGTATATACGTTCAGAGATTACAGTGAGGATGTCAGCTGTGGAACGGGCTTGTCTAAATCCATATTGTTGGTCAGTCAGAAGTTTAGCATCTAAAACTAGAGCATGGTTAATTATGGTCTCAAATATTTTGGCGAAAAGTGGGAGGAGGCTAATGGCGTGATAATTTGATGGGTCAGTTCTTTCGCCAGAATTCTTGATTATTGGTACCACAGAAGCGGTTTTCCAACAGCCCGGAAAGCATGATTCATTAAGGCATTTGTTGAAGAGTTTGGAGAGAACTGGAGCTACTTCGGCTGAGCACTTTTTTAATAGCACAGCTGGGATGAGATCAGGTCCGTATGCTTTGGAAGTGTCAAGATTTATTATGATAGCACGTACCTGAGCAGGGGTGATTTTTAGATCGTCTAGCGTGGCGTCTGTCCACAAAGGAAAGTCAGGCAGGGGGTGGTTGGTCGGGTCCAGTGTGGAGTTCGAGGCAAACCGGCTGGCTAGCATATTAGCTTTGTCGGTTGCTGAGCAAACAACCTCGTGATTGTTGGTTAGTGGGGGAATTGTTGATTGCCCATTGTTTACTACACTGTTGTAGATTTTCCAGAAGTCACGATTTCCTAATTTTTGTGCTTCGATGCGTTTTTTAGTGGTTTCAGTAAATTCTCTCTTAGCTGTCGCTATTTCTTTCTTAACGTTATTTCTCGCTTCTATATACTTCTGTTTGTTTGAATTGGACTTATGTTGGTTAAGTCTGCAGTATGCATGCTGCCTTTGAGCAATAGCAGTTGCGCAAGTCGAAGTAAACCATTGGGGAGAGTGGGGCTTGCTATAAAATTTCCGCACGGGAACATGTGCTTCCATTGCTGTTTTGAACCATTCAGTGGTCTCATTTGCGCACTGTTCGGCAGGAAGAGAAAAAATATTTCCCCATGGGGCATCACTGATAAGATCTCTGATGGCTTCCCAGTCAGCCTTTTTAAAATATCTCGTTGTTTTGAGCACTGGCTCTTCAGTTTTGGGTCTACAATTTAGGGCGATTTCTTCCATTATCACTGCATGGTCAGCGTTCCCGAGTGGGCTGTTAGCATTTGTTGTACAATCCTCGGGAACTGTAGTCAGAAACAGATCTAGAAGTGATGCTTGTTCTTGCTGGTCAGGGAAACGGGTTGGAAACGTAACCATTTGTGATAGGGAGTGAGATATAGCAAAACTATGTGTTGTGCTGCCCGCTGCATCTGTGTGAGTAGAGAATCCAAGCAAGTTTTTGTGGTGAACATTAAAGTCGTCAAATACATGGACTTGGGCGCTAGTGTCGAGGGAGAGTGCTGTGTCTATACTGTCGGAGACTTTGTTTATTATGGTGCAGTCCTGGGTCGAGGGAGAGCGGTAGAGAAAATAAAAGTAGCTAATGTTGCGTTGTATGTTTAGTCTAAAGCACATAAAGGCTTGATCGTCTGTTTCTAGGTTTGTTTCTCTAGTCAGGGGGAGGGTATTACGAATGTAGACTCCAAGTCCGTGCATATGTCTGTCAGAGTCCTTACGGCAGAGTGGGAGATAACCAGGCATGTTAAAGTAGTTAGAGGGGATGGAGGAGTGTAGGTTAGTCTCGCTTAGTGCTAAGATATCCGGGGTATTTGTTAGGAGAAATGCTTCAACATCAGCTAAATTAGTTCTAAGCCCACGGATATTTGTGAATGCAAGCCTCAAGGGAGGAGGCAAATTGAATTTGTTTGTCCCTAGGCCTGGTTTAAGCTTATTTTTTAGATTTTAGTGGCATCATGTTTTTAAAGAGTGTCAGTAAGGTGAGGGGGAGCTGAACAAGAGGTTATGCAGGATATCAGACATGCAACACAAGTAGACCAATTGGCTGACCTTTCTTCAACTAGGACTGTGGCCTCGGGAAAGCCCATCGGGGATGAGTGCAGGGTCCCTTTCCATGCGCGACATGGCACTACAAACAACCCGATATTATACAACTGTTGATGGAGCAGCCGCTCTAAGCGCTACCAAAGAGTTAGGGCTCCTGTACTACCAGTCGGAAACAGCAGCCAGGAACTGTCAATCTGGTACCCTCAGCCCATCAGAAGAAGATCACCCCAATCTAATTGCACAGGCATGCGTGGTATTCAAGCACTCCCAAGTGCCCAGTTATGAGGGGTGGGATGTGTCGGGAGTGGGGGAATTGCAATGCCCTAGACAAGAAACAAGATCTACCACTAAGTGTTTTGTTGATTCACCTGTGATAGTGTCTCTGCGCCTGACTAATAGGCAAAGAAGGAGTGTGGAAGCTGGCAATAGACAGGGCCTATCTACTCCTTAAGTAATTTAGGTTTGCAGACCGGTAATATGAGTCATAAGCTCTAGGAAGGTTGTCCAAGACTGGAGAGGCCTCCCTCCCCTTTGGTTTAGTTTCAGAGTTTTCCTTCTCCTAGACGGTGATCTGGGAAGATCTACTGGGTCCATCAGCCCTGAGAGGGTTTGCTCCACGCCTGGGTCCTACTCCAGGTATTTTTGCGACCCCGCGTGGTTATTTGGTGTTACAGGGTTAGCTTGTAAAGGTTATTTATCAATGAATAGTTACACTCCTCAAAGATATTTAGGGGCATGCAGTGGAAACGGTTTTGTGGGGAGGCTTGTTTGTTAATGTTACATGGTTAGTTTGTAGAGGTTATATATCTAATGAATAGTTACACTCTTCAAAGTTATTTATGGGCATGCAGTAGGAGTAGTTTTGAGGGGAGGCTTGTTAGAGAAGCGTTAGTGCGGATTAGGACATTTACCTTAGGTGTTTTGTTTTTATTTTATAACTTTTGTTAGTTTGGGTTCTGGATAACGTAATAGTTTGAGTAGGTATTAGGAATGGAGCTAAGAAATTTTGCCCAGTCACTGTATATTTAGGTTTACGGAGGTTAGAGTGTAGGTGAAGTACACCCAGGGTGTAACTGGAGGTACATTTTAGGTTATGGTGTATTTCGTATGTATAATTAAGTAATATATATTTGGGCGAGTTTTCAGTAGTTGCAAATAGGAGTTGTCAGTGTTTCCACTATTCAAGAGGAGATAGTTTCAGTTTTCATTTAAGAATCATAGAGAGTTTTGCATGGCAGAGAGTATCGGCTTGGTTTAGTGTTGTTTGTTGCAGAGCCGTCTAGGAAGAGGCAATTGCTATGTAATGAAGATTGGTTTGCATCCGAGTGCATACTTGGCTGGTAAGTACCTAATTGGATAGGAGTGACCTCTAATGTATGTCAAGGGTAGAAATGTATAGATGTTTAGTGATGACCGTTTGGCGGGTAGTTTCTGGAAGTTAGGAACTTGAGGTTAAGGATTCCACTATTATCGTGTGTAAAACGTAGGGTTTAGTCGCAGCTAGTGGGGGGCAGATTGTTAGCTTTCAAGGGTCAGGGTTATTTACTTACAAAATACAGTAAAGTTTCATTTGGATTTAGAGTTTACAGTATTGTTTTAGTTTGGGAGAAAATAGAATCTACCTTTCTTTTCCCCTATTTTGCATGCAGGTTAGACATAGGCAGACGTCTTGGAGGTAAAGAGAAACAAATTATTTCGACGTGATTCGGAATTCATATTTTTAGGCAGTCATTAAGGTTGGGTTGGGGATAAGACAACGTATCTATTCAGAAGATAGGTCCTAGAGCCGCAGCTAATATATCTGTAGATTTCAGTTACAATTATAGTAACAGTTAAAGGCCATATCCAGTGGTTTGGTAGAGATATCAGCGAGACCTCTTTATTAGTACAAGCGAGCATAGGGTAATTGTAGATATTAAGTATATTACTTAAATAAAGTTCTTCTCACTACTAAAGTTAAAAAAATAAATCCACGTTTGTGCTAAATTCGGAACATTTATATGGCCTAATATTATTTGTTCCCTAGCCCTAGTAAAGAGCGTGGAAACTACTTTAGCTGGAAGTGAACATGATTGAGTTTTGCTTGGGGGGGTGAATTTAAAAAGCTGACCAGAGTAAAGACAAATGCATATATAGTAAAAATATTGTTGTTGCCTTTTTTCTCATATATATATATATATATATATATATATATATATATATATATATATATATATATATATTGTCATATCAAAGGGGGTGCGGTCTGGGTGACCGCAAAGGAGGTGACCCCCTCCCTTAAAAATTCACCAAAACTCAGGAAATTAACTAATTTAAATGAAATTTACAGCATTTATCAGATAAGGAACTCATTATTTTAATTTACAGTGGAAATGTATTATTTCGCTTATTATTTTGGTTAAACAAAAAATATGTTTACTAAACTTATGGTTTTCAGTAGTAAAAAAAATGCATGAATTTATTTTTGCTTTTTTGATGAAAATAAAATATCGTAAATATATCGATAAACATTGTATGATTTTCGAAGCGATTACACATTTGAAAGTGAATAAAACCACTAAAAACCATTCAAGATAGGTAGAAGAGTAATTTATCTTGCCTTCGATACCATTTATTTGGTATATATTTGATTGTGAGCACCTTTTCGAATCTATGTGTATAGTAATAGAAACCCCTAAAAGCATATCCAGTTTGGTAGAAAAGTAACTTATCTTGCCTTTGATAACATTTATTTGTTATATATTTGTTTTTGACAACTTTTTCGAATCTATGTGTACAATAATACAAACCCAAAAATTAAATTGGAAATAATATTTAAAATACACATGCATACACTGCACAAGCACCTTTATTATTATCATAATAATAATAGTAATAATAGTGAAAAAAAAATTTTTTTTTTGCTTTTTTCTGTTAATTTTACTACATTTAAAATTTTACTTTTTTTCATTTACATAGCATTGTTATTATTTCATTGGCAACGTTCAGGATTATCCAATTGTTGACGTCATGTTCCAGGGAAAGCCAAGTGAATGCTGAATTACGGCTCAATCAATATTTGCATACAAAAAACATAGACTTTTATTATTTTATAAAATGCACAACCAGCTAAACTAATTGCCATAAAATTATAGCAAAACATCAATAATAACAAGCGGGACGTGTGAAAATTCCACTGCTGGTTCTGTAGATGTTCAGCATAACCGGAAGCGTTCTGATATGACTGTATATGGTCAGCATAAATTGAAGTGTTCTGATATTATTGTACAAAAATAGAAATTGTCTCAGTCGTGGAGGATACTTCCTCCATTGAAAGAGAACGAGAAATGGAAGTGCCGTATCTGAATAACAGATACTACACTTTGATCTTGACAAAAAGATTGTAGCTCTTTTATTAAAACTGCAAAAGTATAGCCCGGTCGAAATTAATGCTTAAATAAGATATTTTTATGCTTGTAGATTTTTTTATATACTATTATAGAGTTAATGTTCTATCGATTTTATATATTATAAAGTTGCGATTTCAAAAATAAAAGATATACCTATAGGACTTGGGTGCATCAGCTTGAATCGAAACTGAAACTAAAACTTAGGAATGCGACTGTCATCACGACGGTTCTAGGTTCGATCCTCGGCTTGGGATACGTGTTAGTCTAGCGGCACTGATGAGTTGTGAAACAACGAAACAGGACTGTATGTCGATGACTAAAATATATTTTATAACCCCTTCCTCTTGGGTTGAGCACTATCGTAAATAATCTTACTCGCTACTTAATTTAGCTGAAAAAATGCAAAGCTCGCGGTTTGTTTACAAACAACGTTTGAGCACTTTACGAGTGGCGGACGGATGTTTATTTAAATAGACATTCGGACTGATTAATTACGACCACCGCTTCCGTAGTCGGGGTAGAACTGCCGACTGTCATCACGACGGTTCTAGGTTCGATCCTCGGCTTGGGATAGGTATTAGTCTAGCGGCACTGATGAGTTGTGAAACAACGAAACAGGACTGTATGTCGATTACTAAAATATATTTTATATATACATATATATAAATAGCTTGAGTTCCTTCAACTATAATCGATTATGAAACCAAAACTTATGAAGAATACTTGATAAAATTATTTATAAAAAATACATTACCAGAGTGCTATCTGCTATACTCAAAACCGAAACCAAAACTTATGAAGATTTCTTGGTAAAATTATTTATTACAAGAAACGGAAGTCTGTAACAATTAAGCAACAGATACCCGGATGTAAGCATGACACAGAAAATAACACAAATGCTATCATTTTAATAAATAATAATAAGATAATAATAATAATAATAATAATAATAATAATAATAATATCGTAATAATTAACAAGAAAGAAAAATCCTGTCAAGTCGTAGACTTTGCTGTTTTCGATGACCACTGGGTGAATATCAAAGAAAATGAGAAACGGATCAAATACACAGATCTAGCCAGAGAGCTGAAAGGGATATGGAAGATGAAAAAAATCAAAATAATGCCTATAATAGTAGGAGCACTAGAAACAATCCTGAAAAACTTTGAAATAAAATGGGAGAAATTGGAATCAGAGGAATGACTGGAAAAATACAATGAACAACAATAATGAAAACAGCTGAAATATTAAGGAAACCCTTGAATGTGGAGACTAACACAGACGAACCAAAAGCGTAGACCAGACAAACTGCTACAGAGACAAAACATGAAGCGCTACATAAAACCAAGAACGATGAAGCTGCATACCTATATATTCTTTAACTCCACACCCATTCCCCCATTACGACATCATTGTTCCCCTTCAAAAAAAGAGTGAAACCAAATAGGCAAGTAATCAAGTAGGAAATAAAGACCAAGAATGAGCACCGACCAGACCTCCACTGTATAAATGCGAAGAGAACTGGGATCTTGGGGCGGCTTATTGTCACTAAATTCCAGTAAAGATCAATGGCCACTGCCAACGATAAATCAATGGCAAGCAACTATTGTGATAATGCAAATTTATTTTCAAACTAGCGGGGGTATCCAGCATTGCCCGAGTGTTTGTTTCCGGGACGGGGTGGAGTTTTAAAAAATGTTATGGTAGGTAAGTAGGAAGGATCAAACCCGGAGTCATGAGTAAAAGTAGGAAAATAAAGTGTGAAAAAAAACAAAAAAAACATCTGCAACGTTAACAGTTCGGCCACCAAGAAAAGTTCATTCCAGTTGTTTAGGAAAAAAAAAAAAAAAAACGACTATGGTAGGTCGGCGCGGACGTGAAAATATAGTGTGAATTGTCCAGCACGCTAACCACTACGCCACAGAGCACTGCAGCTTAGTTTAGTGATTTTAAATAACTTGACATGAAAGAACTACGAAGCCAAACCGGTGTTCTCTTCTCAACTGTTCCTTGTGAACGATCCCCAAACGGTGTTAAGTGGTGGGAGGGGAAGGAGGAATTTATTAGAGAGAAAATATTTTACCACTTCCATTGATCTTAACCGATTTTGGCCGTGACTTCTCAGCAGAAAAAGTTTAGAAATCTAAGATTATCGAGGAATTTGAGAAATAATAAGCCTATAACACACCTCAGATATTGTTCTGCCGTTTGTGCATATTATATTTGCATGAAATATCTTGATTTTTAATCCTATTAAGGTCAAAATCCGACGAGAAAAAATGAGTTCATTTTATTTATATAGAGATGTTATTGAAAGAAGTGGAGAGTACTAGAAAATCTGAAAGACTTCTTTTCATTCAGCTTCCAAGGAACACCATATTCTGTATTCAATGAAATCTTTGATAACGTGATAAGCCTATAATAATAACTCCTGACACAGTTCAAAAGTGCTGAAGTTAAAAAACTCATATCTGTCGGACCGTATTTATAATTAAAATATTTTATTTATGAAATGAAATTAAAATATTTTATTTATGAAATAAAATTAAAATATTTTACTTTATGAAATAAAATTAAAATATTTTACTTAATGAAATAAAATTAAAATATTTTACTTTATGAAATAAAATTAAAATATTTTACTTTATGAAATAAAATTAAAATATTTTACTTTATGAAATAAAATTAAAATATTTTACTTTATGAAATAAAATTAAAATATTTTACTTTATGAAATAAAATTAAAATATTTTACTTTATGAAATAAAATTAAAATATTTTACTTTATGAAATAAAATTAAAATATTTTACTTTATGAAATAAAATTAAAATATTTTACTTAATGAAATAAAATGAAAATATTTTATGTATGAAATAAAATTAAAATATTTTACTTTATGAAATAAAATTAAAATATTTTACTTAATTAATGAAATAAAATTAAAATATTTTATTTATGAAATAAAATTAAACTATTTTACTTTATGAAATAAAATTAAAATATTTTACTTAATGAAATAAAATTAAAATATTTTACTTTATGAAATAAAATTAAAATATTCTACTTTATGAAATAAAATTAAAATATTTTACTTTATGAAATAAAATTAAAATATTTTACTTAATGAAATAAAATTAAAATATTTTACTTAATGAAATAAAATTAAAATATTTTACTTTATGAAATAAAATGAAAATATTTTACTTTATGAAATAAAATGAAAATATTTTACTTAATGAAATAAAATTGAAATATTTTATTTATGAAATAAAATTAAAATATTTTACTTTATGAAATAAAATTAAAATATTTTACTTTATGAAATAAAATTAAAATATTTTACTTTATGAAATAAAATGAAAATATTTTACTTAATGAAATAAAATGAAAATGTTTTACTTTATGAAATAAAATTAAAATATTTTACTTTAGCAAAAATAATTAAAATATTTTACTTTATGAAATAAAATTAAAATATTTTACTTTATGAAATAAAATTAAAATATTTTACTTTATGAAATAAAATGAAAATATTTTACTTTATGAAATAAAATGAAAATATTTTACTTTATGAAATAAAATGAAAATATTTTACTTTATGAAATAAAATGAAAATATTTTACTTTATGAAATAAAATTAAAATATTTCAGCAAAAATAATTAAAATCTTTTATTTCACCAAATATAACAAAGAACTTTTTACTTTAGCAAATATAATTAAACTTTATTATTTCTTTAGCAAATATAATTAAACTTTATTATTTCTTTAGCAAATATAATTATTTTTTTTACTTTAGCAAATATAATTAAACTTTATTATTTCTTTAGCAAATATAATTATTTTTTTTACTTTAGCAAATATAATTAAACTTTATTATTTCTTTAGCAAATATAATTATTTTTGTACTTTAGCGAATATAATTAAAATTATTTTACTTCAGCAAATATAATTAATTTTATTACATTCGCAAATATAATGAAAATGTTTAGCAAATATAATGAGAAATGTTTACTTTAGTAAATATAATAAAAGTTTTTTACTTTAACAAATATCATTAAGTAAATATAATTAAAATCTTTTACTTTAGCAAATACAATTAAAATTAAAAATAGTTACCTTGGCAAATATGAATAAAATTTTTTACTTACGCAAATATAAATAATCTTTTACTTTAGCAAATATAATTAAAAATTGTTACTTAAGCAAATATAAATAGCATTTTTTTACTTTAGCAATATAATTACAATCCTATAATGCTCCCTTACGTATCACAATAAGTACCAATTATATTTTGGTTTTCTATGAATTTATTGCCTTTTAAATAAGTATTACATGAAGAAGTACTAATATTTTATTTTTCAACAATAACGAATTTGTTCACATTTTAATAAGTATCACATGAAAAAGTAATAATTATATTTTATACTTGTTTTACATGAAAAAGTCCTAATTATATTTTATACTTGTTTTACATGAAATTGTAATAATTATATTTTATACTTGTTTTACATGAAAAGTACTGATTATATTTTATACTTGTTTTACATGAAAAAGTACTAATTATATTTTATACTTGTTTTACATAAAAATGTAATAATTTTTTTATACTTGTTTTGCATGAAAATGTAATAATTATATTTTATACTTGTTTTACATGAAAAAGTACTAATTATATTTTATAGTTGTTTTACATGAAAAAGTAATAATTATATTTGTACTTGTTTTACATGAAAAAGTACTAATTATATTTGTACTTGTTTTACATGAAAAAGTAATAATTATATATTATACTTGTTTTGTATGAAAAAGTACTAATTATATTTTATACTTGTTTTACATGAAAATGTAATAATTATATTTTATACTTGTTTTACATGAAAAAGTACTAATTATATTTTATACTTGTTTTACATGAAAAAGTACTAATTATATTTTATACTTGTTTTACATGAAAAAGTAATAATTATATTTTATACTTGTTTTACATGAAAAAGTAATAATTATATTTTATACTTGTTTTACATGAAAAAGTACTAATTATATTTTATACTTGTTTTACATGAAAAAGTACTGATTATATTTTATACTTGTTTTATATGAAAAAGTACTAATTATATTTCATACTTGTTTTACATGAAAATGTACTAATTATATGTTATACTTGTTTTACATGAAAATGTAATAATTATATTTTATACTTGTTTTACATGAAAAAGTATTGATTATATTTTATACTTGTTTTACATGAAAATGTAATAATTAGAAATTTATACTTGTTTTACATGAAAATATACTAATTATATTTTATACTTGTTTTACATGAAAAAGTAATAATTATATTCTATACTTGTTTTACATGAAAATGTACTGATTATATTTTATACTTGTTTTACATGAAAAAATACTAATTATATTTTGTTTTTCAACAGTAACGAATTTGTTGACTTTTTAATAAGAATACGTTGGAAAGTGAAATATTATCACATGATTTTTTTTTATATTTTCAGAGTTTGCAGCAATCGACAGAAATCAAATATATTGATGAGAATGGATCCTCATTTTCCGTTGATGATATAAGAAACTCATACCATATTTGGAAATGTCTACATATAAAATTCGTGAAAATATCAGAAAGCAAAGAAATCATAGACTTGTGAAACACGTGACATCAAATTTGATGCAAAGAAGTTCAAAACATTGTTCTTCTTACGTGTATGCATTCTTTTACATATAACATTACCATCAATGTATAAGATGTTGCGATTTTGCCTCTGCTCTATCGTTATTTTCATGGAAAGTGTTTGACTGGGCTTCAATCTATGGTCCCCCTCGCCAAACTTTCACAAGAAACACTCGTCTAGCTTAAAGCACTATGAATAAACTAAAAATGCATGGAAAATAATTATGCAAAAAATCATATGTCTATCAAAAAGAAAACTTGAAGTCTAAAGCAAAACCAGAAAAATATTTCTGCAAAAATCACAACGGCACGGTAAAATAGAAACAAAGGGAAAAGAAAAAATCCTTTAATAAATATAGGTAGTTTTTATTAGTGAGAAGTCATTTTTATTGTGGAACATTCGAAGACTAATAATTTGATTACATTGTGTTTGTTTCTCATTGAAAGAAAGTTTCTTTGACTACATGCAAAGTAATATGTAAAACAAACTATATTCTTGTAAAGTATGTAGTTCCCGTTTTACAAATAAGTCACTTTTATTGCAACATATGCAAACACACATGGGAGACAAACCACATTCTTGTGAAATATGTGGTTCTTTTTTTTCACAGAAGTCACATTTGTTGCAACATAGGTTTACACATACAGGAGATAAGCGACATTCTTGTGAAGTATGTGGTGATTCTTTTACACAGAAGTCATCTTTGTTGAGACATATGTTTACACATACGGGAGAGAAACCACATTCTTGTAAAGTATGTGGTTCTTCTTTTGCACAGAAATCATCTTTGTTGCGACATATGTTAGCACATACGGGAGAGAAATCACATTCTTGTGAAGTATGTGGTTCTTCTTTTACGAACAAGTACACTTTATTAAATCATACACAAACACATACAGGAGAAAAACCACATTCTTGTGAAGTATGTGGTTCTTCTTTTACACAGAAGGCGCATTTGTTGGGACATATGTTAACACATAAAGGAGAGAGACCACATTCTTGTGAAGTGTGTGGTTCTTCTTTCACACGGAAATCACATTTGGTGCGACATATGTTAACACACACAGGAGACAAACCACATTCGTGTGAAGTATGTGGTTCTTCTTTTGCACGGAAATCACATTTGTTGCAACATATGTTGACACATACAGGAGACAAGCCACATTCTTGTGAAGTGTGTGGTTCTGCTTTTACACAGAAGTCTAATCTATTGCAACATATGACAACACATACTGGAGACAAACCACATTCTTGTGAAGTATGTGGTTCTTCTTTTTCACTGAAGTCACTTTTGTCGAGGCATATGCGAATGCATACAGGAGAAAAACCATATTCGTGTGAAGTATGTGGTTCTTCTTATACACAGAAGTCTACTCTATTGCAACATATGCGAACACATACAGGAGAGAAACCATATTCTTGTAAAATTTGTCGTTCTTCTTTTACAGTAAAGTCAAATTTGTTGCAACACATGTTAACACATACAGGTGAAAAACCACATTCTTGTGAAGTATGTCGTTCTTCTTTTGCACTGAAGTCACACTTGTTGAATCATATACGAACGCATACAAGAGAAAAACCACATTCATGTGAAGTATGTGGTTCTTCTTTTACACAGAAGTCGCATTTGTTGGGACATATGTTAACACATACAGGAGAAAAACCACTACTTGTGAACTATGTGGTTCTTCTTTTACATGGAAGCAAACTTTGTTGCGACATATGCGAACACATAGAAAATAGAAATCTTATTCTGGGGTAGAAAGTGGTTCATTTTTTTTCGCGGAAGGCAAATATGTTGCAGTATATGCAAACACATAGAGAAGACAAATCACATTCATATCACATTATAGACAAATCACATTAATCATATACATATGCAAGATAAATGTGTATGAAGTGCAGCAGCCAAATTAGACTCATAATAGAATTTGTATTTTCTTGGATACAATACTTTCAATATTAACTTTCATAATCCAGAGATATAAATATTTAATTACTGTAACATACCATTTACTGGTTAAACGATGATGTTCAATAAAGTATAATATATTATGTTTTGCAACCAATTTACATGTGATTTAATATATTTGCATTACAAACTAATCAATGAATATAAAGTCATCAAGTAATTAATCAGTATGTATGTGTTTAAAAGAATATAAAGTAAGTAATTAATCAATATGTATGTGTCTACCATTTTTAAAAACGAGCAATACTTTTTCTATGTGTAATTATTTGCTTTATCAGGTTTCCAGTTTTTGTACACGACCAATGTCCCTGAGTGAGGTCCAGAATATTTGCATTACAAGCTAATCAACGAATATAACGTATGTGTTTACCATTTTTAAAACGAGCAATACTTTTTCTATGGTGTTCTTGGGTAATTATTTGCTTTATTAGGTTTCCAGTTTTTTTTTGTACTCGATGAATGCCCCAGAGTGAGGTCCAGAATATATCTCTAGTTTTGAAGTTGCGTATAAATGTATCGAGTAAATTATTTAAATATTGTGTTGGAGTAACTCATTTGTAAAATACGTGGACGCGGCAGTAATATGTGACCATGGCTTTCCATTTTACAATCTAAATATGAAGATAAAATAAATATTGCAATTTCCCTTCGTGCCCTTCTACTTGTTGTGTTACAAGTCATGTATCTTTTTTGTACTCGATGAATGCCCCAGAGAGAGGTTCAGAATATATCGCTAGTTGTTGAAGTTGCATATAAATATATAAACCAAATTATTGTAACATTAAGTTGGAGTCAGGCATTTGTTAAATAAATGGACGTGGAAGTAATATGTGCCAATGGCTGTCCGTTTTACAATCAAGATAAAATAAATATTGCAAGTTCCCTGCGTCCCCTTCTTGTGTTCCAAGCCATATCTCTTCATCAATAAACTGCTATTTCGATTTTTAAGATATGCTCAATTACTAAATACGGCATATTTTGAATGAGATATATTACAATAACAAAACATATTATGAATGAGATATACTACAATAACAAAACATTATGAATAAGATATATTACATTAACAAAACATATTATGAATAAGATATATTACAATAACAAAACATTATGAATGAGATATATTACAATAACAAAACATTATGAATAAGATATATTACAATAACAAAACATTATGAATAAGATATATTACAATAACAAAACATTATGAATGAGATATACTACAATAACAAAATGAATAAAAAGATAATGAATTACATGTTAAGATAATTTGAAGATAAAATAAATAATTCGAATGAGATATATTACGATAACGAAACGAATAAAAAGATAATGAATTACATGTTAAGATAATTTGAAGATAAAATAAAAATTACGAATGAGATATATTACGATAACGAAACGAAT
Source organism: Euprymna scolopes (assembly GCF_053919585.1). Lineage (NCBI taxonomy): Eukaryota > Metazoa > Mollusca > Cephalopoda > Sepiida > Sepiolidae > Euprymna > Euprymna scolopes. The sequence continues at coordinate 120,535,094 of NC_136527.1, forward strand.
AAAAAGATTATAGATTACATGTTAAGATAATTTGAAGATAAATAATTCGAATGAGATATATTACAATAACAAAGCATATTATTAATGAGATATATTACAATAACAAAATGAATAAAAAGATAATGAATTACATGTTAAGATAATTTGAAGATAAAATAAAAATTACGAATGAGATATATTACGATAACGAAACGAATAAAAAGATTATAGATTACATGTTAAGATAATTTGAAGATAAATAATTCGAATGAGATATATTACAATAACAAAGCATATTATTAATGAGATATATTACAATAACAAAATGAATAAAAAGATAATGAATTACATGTTAAGATAATTTGAAGATAAAATAAAAATTACGAATGAGATATATTACGATAACGAAACGAATAAAAAGATTATAGATTACATGTTAAGATAATTTGAAGATAAATAATTCGAATGAGATATATTACAATAACAAAGCATATTATTAATGAGATATATTACAATAACAAAATGAATAAAAAGATAATGAATTACATGTTAAGATAATTTGAAGATAAAATAAAAATTATGAATGAGATATATTACGATAACGAAATGAATAAAAAGATAATAAATTACTTGTTAAGATAATTTGAAGATAAATAATTCGAATGAGATATATTACAATAACAAAACGAATAAAACGGATAAAAATTTACATGTAAAGTTAACTATCTTCTAAATAAGTTTTATGATTCATATAAAATGAATAAAAAGTTATCCCTTTAAAAATATGTAAGATGTAATAAAAATCTTAATAAAAATATTTTAAGGTGCATTTAAAAGTAGTTTGAATACGTGAGATAAAAAGACACACGAATAAAATCTTTATTTAACTGACACAGAATTAGAATATTAGTTTTTTGTTTACTTTATATGATGTTTGAATGTAACTCCAGATATTTTTTCATATTTATTTTACCATATAACGAAATAAATAATACTCTAAAATGTAATCCATATAAACATGTCACTTGCAATTTACCTTTGTTCCCTTCTACTGTTGAATTACAAAGTCATGTCTCTTCATCAATAAACCCCTATTACGATTTTGAAGATATGCTAAATTACTAAATACGGCACGGATCGGTTCAGGCATTTAACATCATCATTGCTTTCCTAGTCAAAGGCAATCTCACACTCAAACTGAGTACATAAAAGATTACAAAATTGCCAGACTTTTCGTTTTTCCAATCAGGACAACAGCCACAAAGCTTACTCCTTCCACAGGTTTCACTTTCCCACCCCCATCGTAACTTCTCTCATAACGAAGTTGTGACTCTGTAGTTTTACGAGAAACTGAACATTCTCACATTTTTATATATAGTTTCTTTCCTTACAAACAAAACATTCATCTAATCATTAGGTGTATCAGAATTTTTGAGAAATGTTTGACACCCTTAACACAAAACTACGAATAAAATATAAAAAAAAACTCGTAATTTCTCTTTAAAATGGTTTAATTTCTTTATACTTCCAAAGTAAACTATTAAAGTTGTTTAAAACAATAGAAATATTATTTTGATTTAAAAAAGAACAGTGTATGCACGCGCTCATGCAGCCGTTTTTTAACGTAATGAAATCAATTTAATTTTATGAGTAAATTTTTTTTCAATTCTTAAGCTATAAAAAAACGATCAAAACTTTTTTATTGGTTCAATTTTTACAATATTTGCAGGTTTAATGCGAAATTGTATTCCTTTCCAGTAAACCGAATATAATATTCTAGACAGGCGATTTTAATTCACCACCCACTTTAAAATGTCTATTAAAATGAAAATAATTATCCCATTGTTTTAACAAAAAAGAATAGTTATTTGCAAATTTACCTGTAAAGACCAAAGTTAAAAAACATGTTGATTTGTCAAGTAAATATCAGACGCTAACGCTATTTCATTCAATGTTTTTTTTAGATATTAAACAAAAATTCACTCCACAAAGAAGAAATAAGATATATTAAATCAAAAACTTATCTATTTCTTTAAAAGATTATTTTTTATAAAAAATGGAAAATTGGTAAAGCAGATTTTTTAAATGGCTAAAACTGATCAGTGAAATGTAATCATTTTGTATGATGAGCCATATTGAACAACTTTGTATTTGGAATCAAATGTCAGAAATACAAAAGGGAGATAAGGCACATGGCTTAAAGATAAAATATTTATGGTTCCTTTAGGCATCCATAAACAGCGACACCGCTTTTTTAACAGCGTAAAGTTACAAAAGGGCGGTCTTTCCGCGACTTTTCTTAAAAATATCCTTTATTTAAAAAGTACATTGAATATAAAATATAAATATGGACAAATTCTTATAGATGAAGAACGGAAGCACCCATTGCTTAGTATTTTTAGGTAAGTGATTTTTTTTGAATTTATGTATATTCATTATATCGAATATATTTAACATCATCATTGCTTTCCTAGTCAAAGGCAATCTCACACTCAAACTGAGTACATAAAAGATTACAAAATTTTTATATATAGTTTCTTTCCTTACAAACAAAACATTCATCTTATCATTAGGTGTATCAGAATTTTTGAGAAATTTTTGACACCCTTAACACAGAACTACGAATAAAATATAAAAAAAAACTCGTAATTTCTCTTTAAAATGGTTTGTTTAATTTCTTTATACTTCCAAAGTAAACTATTAAAGTTGTTTAAAACAATAGAAATATTATTTTGATTTAAAAAAGAACAGTGTATGCACGCGCTCATGCAGCCGTTTTTTAACGTAATGAAATCAATTTAATTTTATGAGTAAATTTTTTTCAATTTTTAAGCTATAAAAAACGATCAAAACTTTTTTATTGGTTCAATTTTTACAATATTTGCAGGTTTAATGCGAAATTGTATGTCCTTTCCAGTAAACCGAATATAATATTCTAGACAGGCGATTTTAATTCACCACCCATTTTAAAATGTCTATTAAAATGAAAATAATTATCCCATTGTTTTAACAAAAAAGAATAGTTATTTGCAAATTTACCTGTAAAGACCAAAGTTAAAAAACATGTTGATTTGTCAAGTAAATATCAGACGCTAACGCTATTTCATTCAATGTTTTTTTTTAGATATTAAACAAAAATTCACTCCACAAAGAAGAAATAAGATATATTAAATCAAAAACTTATCTATTTCTTTAAAAGATTATTTTTTATAAAAAATGGAAAATTGGTAAAGCAGATTTTTTAAATGGCTAAAACTGATCAGTGAAATGTAATCATTTTGTATTTTATTATTTTTATTTAAAAAAGAACAGTGTATGCACGCGCTCATGCAGCCGTTTTTTAACGTAATGAAATCAATTTAATTTTATGAGTAAATTTTTTTTCAATTTTTAAGCTATAAAAAAACGATCAAAACTTTTTTATTGGTTCAATTTTTACAATATTTGCAGGTTTAATGCGAAATTGTATGTCCTTTCCAGTAAACCGAATATTAGTTAGTTGAAGAATGTTAAGTACGTGCAAAATAAATGCCGATGGTCAAAGTGTATAAAGATTTTGACTCCTTCCTTTACTCAAAAATTCACCAACAAATCAGGAAATTAACCAATTTTATGAAATTTTCATAAGAGTTGATTGAAGAAGGTTAAGTACACACACACATACACACACACACACATATATATATATATATATATATATAATAAGAAAATAGTTGCACACTATTCGAAGACACTTATTTTAAATATAAATTTGAAAACTTTGAAAGCAACTGGTTAATGATATTGGTCTGTAGTTCTGTGGGTTGCTGTGATCTTTTCTGGTCAGAAGATTGGTATGATTGTGATTTGCGTCCAGGTCTCAAGAGTTTTCTAGTAACGCAGATATTATCATAATAATTATATAAGAGGTAGTCAAGGGATTCTTATCGGAGTTAGTTAAAGAAGGTTTAGTATTACGTACCTGCAAAGTAAATGCCGATGCTCAAAATGTATAAACGTTTTGACTCCTTCCTTTACTTAAAAATTCACCAACAAATCAGGAAATTAACCAATTTTTATGAAATTTTCATAAGAGTTGCTTGAAGAAGGTTAAGTACACACATACACACACACACACACACACACACACACACACATATATATATATATATATATATATATATATATATATATATAATAAGAAAATAGTTGCACACTATTTGAAGACACTTATTTTGAATATAAATTTAAAAACTCTGTCAGGAAAATGATAAAATCATTTATATGTCCTTTTGTTGATGTTATAAGTCCAATATTTCGCTAAAAATAGCCTCATTAGGGTAGTAGTCAGTCCGTAGTTTTTTTTTCTTCACTTTGTTGTTATAGAGGAAGCAAAAGTCCTGGAGAAGAAAATTTCAGAGTACGAGCTGTACATTTTTGACATGTGCGTTCACCCCAGTTTCGAGCAGGAATATGAAATAAGAAAATAGTTGCACACTATTTGAATACATTTATTTTGAATATAAATTTGAAAATTTGAAAACTTTAAGTAACTTTTCATCTAAAAACATGATTACATTAGCATCTACCTTTACTGCCTTTCCTATTGTGTTCTTGATATTAAAGAACATCTTCACATAAAGTTGCACATATTTAACACATATCCCATAACTTACCACAGAAAACTCCTTAAGAACTTACAGATAATCTTCATCAACTATGTGATATCAAAATTGCCTTTCTCTATCCTCTTTCCCTAAAAATTTTCAATGTATTAACGTTTTCAAGACCAATTATTTCGCTCCTTATGTAGTTATCATCTTTAATATGTTGTATCCTCTTCTGATGAGAAGCTTTAGTCTTTGAAATATAAAGGAACAAACGTCATATATATGTGTGTGTGTGTGAATGCGTGTGTGTGCGCGCGTGATCCAGAAATAAGTAGAAAAATTCTTTAACGGGAGACTTATCATTATAATGAAAATGAAAAAATAAAGAATAAAAACATATAAATAAAATGCATATAAATTTAATAATAAAAACATTATAAAAGTATAAATAAAATGCATATAAATTTAATAAGAATAAAAACATTATAAAAGTATAAATAAAATGCATATAAATTTAATCGTTAATTACGTCGTTCTTTAATTTGCAGGATAAGCTGCTCCTTACAGCTCCTGCACAGATGTGGCAACAGTACTCCATCATTGGACGTACCTAGAAGATCCAAGAAGTTCTCTCTTGACTGTCATGGACTAATTATCTTCTAGTAGGCTTAACAACTGTTTAATTCCACAGAGATAGTCAGTGAAATTAATACGGCCAAGTGTCTTGTTGTTTTTCATATGACCAAAACTAACTTACAGGGGCTGCTCCCTGCAAGAAGAAATATTCAAACTTTTTGGTAACAAAACAGTAACACCTTTTCTTCAGCATGTATATATATATATATATATATATATATATATATATATATATATATATATATATATGTGTGTGTGTGTGTGTGTTTAACAAAACTTTGGGGTAATGCAAAGCACAAAAAAATTGAGAAGATAAACACAAAACCACAACATAAAAATGACAATATAAATTTAATCGTTAATTACATAGGGACGGACAAAAAATATTTTTTAATGACATGAATTGTTCAGTCTGAATTTAACTGATGGAAAAAAATCAGATCCAGTATGTAAAATGATTTTGTTAATGTGTTTTGAAGGAGGTCGTGTTTGATCAACACTGCGAGAAAGCTATGATCTAATTTACTATTTTGTTTTTAAATTCCCGAAACAGTTTTTCATGCTAAACAACTGACGATCCATTTCAGAACATTGGTACTATTGTTTGTTTATGTAAGTGAAATCATTCAGTTATACAAGAGATTAATTGACTTACTGACAAAATAATGTTTCAACGAAGGACATTTTTTACAGTTTTAAAGAAACTTCCATGACATATATATACATATATATATATATATATGACATATATACATATATATATATATATGACATATATACATATATATATATATATATATATATATAAATTCAATCGTTAATTACATATATTATAAGAATTTACATATATTATAAAAATATATAAATTCAATCGCTCCTGACATGATATATTATAAGAATTTACATATATTATAAAAATATATAAATTCAATCGTTAATTACATATATTATAAGAATTTACATATATTATAAAAAATATATAAATTCAATCGTTAATTACATATATTATAAGAATTTACATATATTATAAAAATATATAAATTCAATCGTTAATTACATATATTATAAGAATTTACATATATTATAAAAATATATAAATTCAATCGTTAATTACATATATTATAAGAATTTTCATATATTATAAAAATATATAAATTCAATCGTTAATTACATATATTATAAGAATTTACATATATTATAAAAATATATAAATTCAATCGTTAATTACATATATTATAAGAATTTACATATATTATAAAATATATAAATTCAATCGTTAATGTCATATATTATAAGAATTTACATATATTATAAAAAATATATAAATTCAATCGTTAATTACATCGTTTTTAAAATGCTGACACACTTCACTTTTATTTGCTTTTGTGTTTCACTTTTAAAACTTTAGGTCGCAAGACAGCAACACCTTCTATTCAACAACAGTTCTTTGCTGGGCTTTTAAGCTTTCTTATTTCTACTAAAACACTGAGTAAGACCGGGGATTTATGCTAAGATTATCTGTTAAGCGTTAATTGAATCCCACAAAGCGGCAGTTAACCTATCAAAAGTGATGAATTTATTGTGGCTTTGTAAAACAGACATATATTTTATTGTTTGATAAAGATGACAAGAAGATATCAGATTAATATAGAAAGAAATTATACATTCGTTTTGCCTGACGAACACCTGCACAGGCTGTATGGCTTTCTGAGTGTTAAAAGGTGAAACTGTTGACCTTTGAGCGTGTGATTAAAATCGAGTTTTTTTTCCCCAGACTCGCAGGCTATGGACGACCTGCCAAGGTGCACACATGCAAAAGAATTCGGGAATTCCCCGAGTGACGTGTCGAATTCTGGTTGGTCAGGGAAATTACCCCAACCTTCCCTGCCCCTTGGTACATAAGCGAATGCTCAGGCTGAAGTTAGCAGATTAAGCCCGACCTCAAGAGAGAGATCCTAACCAAGAGATATCACCCTTGCCTATCCATCACCACCACCGCTAACCCGAGAGAATAAGTGAACGTATGGCACATGAAATGAAAACGCACTGATAATTGCAAATATGTAAAAACCTGTAATTTTCATGAGTTAATTTTTAAGTAGACTAGAACCTCTGAGTTTGTCTTCGTTTTAGGCTTGCATGGAAAGCTAATTGATGTTCAGCAGAAATCGAAACAAAGCCAGAAATTTCGTGAAAATAGCGAATAATTCCACCCCATCTTTCCAAGCTTATAACTCCACGAAAAATGCAATTCAAGCCCTAATTTTTTTTCAATTAAAGGAGCAATGACCAAGGTTCCATTAAAAAAAACAAAAAAAAACAAATAACGTGGTTTAAAAAAAAGGTTTTAAACTTCAAACTTTACAGGTAAAATTCTAAAAGAACACTATGTTTGTTTTTTTTAAATTTGAATATATTATGTATTGACCTTTTCTCTTCAATTTGTTAGTAAATTAATTATTTACTTTCGGGTGACTAAATTAATTATTTACTTTTTAATAGACACTTAAAAATTGGGATGGGGGGTCGTGAATTTAAAAAAAAACGTTTGTCTAAAATATTATATTCGATTTATTGGAAAGAACATAAAATTTCACATTGACCCTGAAAATATCGTAAAAATAGAATCAATAGAAAAATTTTGATAGATTTTTAAAGTTTAAAAATTGAAAAATATTGAGTTCGGAAAATTCATTACTGTTTAAAAAAAAATATTTCTATTACTTTTAAAACAACTGTAATAGTTTATTTTGGAAGTATAATCCATAAAGAAAATAAATAACCCACTTTTAACAGAGAAATTCCGAGATGTTTATATTGTATTCGCAGTTTCGTGTTAGGGGTGTCAAAAATTCCTACAAAAATTCTGATACTGCTAAGCCTGCGATGCTGAGAATTTTGTTAAAGTTCTCTGGAGAAGATGATCGTCGGCCATTGCAGTTTTTATAGGGTCAGAGGGCATCTGCTGACCTACGACAGAGGATCCTGAATTGGGAATCGCTTTACACTTTGAAAAAATTTTCCAGAGAGTATTTATGATAAAAATTATCTTCATGTCAGGGCTATGACAAATCCCTGTACAGAATGACTGAAAACACCCAGGAATGGTGTCTAGTAGGCATTCAGTTTATTTCCATTCAGTATTCGACAGTGTGTGTTATCATATGTATTTTTATGGTCCTAATATATTGTGCATTACTCATTTTTATAGTTCTTTTAAATTAATGTTATCATATATATTTTTATGGTCCTAATGTATTGTTTGATTTATTTTTAATAGTTTCTTTTAAATTAATGTTATCATATGTATTTTTATGGTTCTAATGTATTGTGTATGACTCATTTCTAATAGTTCTATTAAATTAATTTTGTATTTTTATGGTCTTAATGTATTATGTATGATTTATTTCTAATGATTCTTTAAAATAGTATTACCATATTGCATATGACTCATTTCTAACAGTTCTTTCAAATTAATGTTACCATATGTATTTTTATGGTCCTAATGTAACATGGGGGACATGATGGATCGCAGTAGGAGACAGAATACCTTTTTTAATATTTGGTCCGGTTATTTATGATAACAATTATCTTCATCTTATTGCTCTGACACACCCCTGTACAACCGAGAGATCTTTTAAAAATTCCAACAGTCCCTTTCAGTTTATTTGTATTTCTTTTGCACTTGGTTCACTGGGTATATTCCATAGATAGTATTTGAAATTTTTTTCATTAGCCAGGTTGCTTCTAGAATGACCAGAATGATAGATATTTTAAGATTTCAGTTTTATGTCGTACATAAGTCTTTAATATTTTGTTATTTTCTCCATCTCAGCTCTGTTCAGGCCAGCATCGTTAGGGACGCTTGTTTCAATTAGGGTTGCTACTTTCTCCCTTTGTTCCATATCACTATGTAAAGCTTAATAGACCTGTTTTCTAGGTATGTAGCTGTATGTATTTCATAGCCATAGTGGATAGTGAATCAGATGCCAAACATTCACCTGCTATTTTATACATTCGGAGTGAACAATCATTTTAAGATCCTAACCGTCCCTTTTAGTGCAATTGTTTACATTTCTTTTGCACTTGGTTCACCAGATATATATTTCAGGTAGTTTTGAAGATTTGTTTCATAAGTCAACAGCGTGTGTGAACATATGTCTGTTCAAGTGAATTTTCTGGGAAAAAGCTGTACCACACGCTTCACATGAATGGGGCTTTTTGCCAGTGTGTTTGAACATATGAGTTTTTACATTGGATTTAAGGGAAAATGCTTTACCACACACTTGACATGAATGAGGCTTTTCCCCCTTTTTTTTCATTTTTCTTAAACTTTTTCTTCTAGGGGATGGGACATCCAACCAGATGTCTGACATTTACCCCTATTTTAGTGAGTCCAACCAAGAGATCTTTTCAGGATTCTAGCCGTCCCTTTCAGTGCAATCGTTTGTATTTCACTTGCACTTGGTTCATCGGGTATGCTTGCTATGTACTTTTTAAAGTTCTTTATCATAAGCCCAGTTGCTCCTATGATGACTGGTAAAATTGAAACGTCTTTTAATTTCCAATTTCGTTTCATATCATACATAAGTCCTTGATACTTTGTTATCTTTTCCCTCTCAACTCTGTTAAGCCTTGTATCATTGGGTACACTGACCTCTATTACGGTCACTTTTTTGTTTGCTCTGTCCCAAATCACTATATCTGGTTTAACAGCTGCATTTTCTAGATACGTAGCAGTAAGGATTATGTAGTCATAGTGAATAGTGTAGTTGTCATTCCCAACTGTTCGTTCAGGTATATGTTCCCAGGATTTTTTACTACACTGAATGTTGAGTTTCTTACATATCTTCCAGTGAAGGTATTTTCAAACTCCGTTATGGCGATCTGTATAATAACCATCTCCAGGTAGGACCTTGCAACTAGAAATCAGGTGGCCCACACTCTCAACCTCAGTGCTACAGAACCTGCATTTATTATTGTTGCTTAGACCACTCATCTTTTTGAATGCGTTCGTCATGAGGCCCTGGTCTTGTGCAGCCAATATCAACCTCTCTTGGTCGTAATGGAGGGATCGTCTTTTGAGCCAGTCCAGGGAACCATCCCTTTCGATATATTCTTGGGATAGTTCAGTCGGTAGATATTTTGCCCGTTTATGGTTGGTCTATTTTTCTGTTTTAACACTACGGAACTGGCTAGTGTATTTTTTCCGACTTTTCTGGGCTATGTCAGTGGCAGGCTTGTTTGGGTTCTCAGCATCATTTGTAAGGCAATCCTTTCCAAAATGAGTGGCAAGTTGTGTTATAGATGTTGTACTACTTGCTCGGTTCTCATAATGGTCTTTAATTTTAATTAGCTTTGGATTACAGGAACTTATTATGTACTGACCTATGCTGACGATGGTGGCTCTGTGTTGATGATTGACTTCCGAGAGTCCCATACCTCCTCATCACCTGGGTAGGTACAAACGAGGCATGCACTGGTTTCGATAAATAACTCGTTACAAGGTTAACATTTTCCTTGTCTTTGTGTCAAGCCAATTTATGTCTTTCTGAGGCCAGTCAATAATGCCAAAACTATATGCTAGTACTGGCATGGCAAGTTGGTTAACTGCCGTAACTTTGTTCTTGTTTGTGATTTAAGTTTTGCAGATTTTTCTTACTCGGCGTAAATATTCTTGGCTTAATTTCTCTCTCATCTTTGAATGCTGGATAGACTCATTTTCATCAATGCCGAGGTATTTGTATGTTTCCTGTTCATCCAGTTCTCTGATTACACTATTTTCATCGTGCTGTATATTTTCAGTAGATATCTTCTTGCCAGCTTTCAGAGTACACATAGCACACTTATTCAGCCTGAGCTTCATTTTGATGTCATTAGAAAAAGTGTGGACAATTTTCAGTAGATGATCTAAATCCTTATCAGAGCTAACATACAGCTTAATATCATCCATGAAAAATAAATGATTTATTACCTTGGAGGATTCTCTTTGGCGACTGTAGCTTAGATTATAAGCACCTTGGCAGTTCTTTAGGAGCTTGCTTAGAGGATCAATTGCTAAGCAAAATAGTAGAGGAGATAAACTGTCTCCTTGGAAGATTCCTTTTTTGATTTTTATATTTGGAATGGATATCCTTCCCCCGCTATGGTTTAAGGTAATGGATGTTTGCCACTCCTTCATTTGGGCAGCTATAATTTCTCGTATGCTCGGGTGGATCTTGCATAATTCGAGACATTTTAGTATCCACGAATGGGGTACACTATCAAATACTTTCTGATAATCTATCCATGCCATATTTAGATTTCTTTTTCTTTTCCTACAATCTTCCAAAATGGTCTCGTTGATGAGCAATTGATCTTTGGTGCCCAGGCAGTTTTTCCTGCATCCTGTTTGTTCCTCCTCAAGATAATCCCCGGTTAAAGATGGTCATAAATGCTGTCAGCTATTAATCCAGTGAATAGCTTGTAGGTCGTGGCTAGGCAGCATATTGGGCGATATTTGCTAGGGTTTTTGGTTTCTGTGCTTTTAACTATTAAGCTTGTATCGCCTTTTAATAGCCATGATGGTGTCGCTTCATAAGCTTTCAACATTCTGGTGAAACATCTGCTATAATGATCATGCAATGCTGTTAGCTGTTTTAACCATGTAGTAATGGTTAATATATGTTGTCGATGCAAGGTTTCTTGTGATTTGAAGCTCGTGCCAGCTTTGATCTTATTTTATCTGGCGTTATTTCTGGCTCTGGCATTTCTTTTGTTTTTATTTGCATTGATAATATCCCCGATCCACTGGGCCTCTTCGTTATGTACTTCCTCTTTTTTCAAATAAGGGTCTCCAGTAATCGTCTTATTCCTGTTTACATGGGGGATCTTGGATTTTAATTTCTTCTCTTATTAGATTCCTGTAGAAGGTTTTGGGATTGTTTGCAAAAAGCTTATTCTGTGTCTTTGCATTAATCTTTGTCATGCGATGTTTAATTCTTTGGGCAATGGCTGGTATTTTGCCTTCCAGTTCCTTCACTATGTTTCCAATATTTTTACAATTTATTTTAAATTTCGCACGGATTCTTTTGACACTGTTTTTGAGTCTACCTTCCACTGTGGGATTCTTCATGAACTGCTTTAATTGGCTAAGCTCCTTTCTACAGGTGTTTATTTGTTTCAGCAGCTTGACTTTCCATTTTCGTGTTGCTGAGTTTTCATATGGCTGATTAAATTCGATTTTTGAGAGCAAGAATATCCACACATTTGACAAGAATATGGCTTTTCTCCAGTATGAGTTCTCATATGGTCCACTAACGTTGATTTTGCAGTACAAGAATATTCACACACTTGACAAGAATATGGCTTTTCCCCAGTATGAGTTCTCATATGGGTCACTAACGTTGATTTTGCAGAACAAGAAAATCCACACACTTCACAAGAATGTGGCTTCTCACCAGTATGAGTTCTCATATGGCTCAGTAAACTCGATTTTTGAGAGCAAGAATATTCACACACTTGACAAGAATATGGCTTTTCTCCAGTGTGAGTTCTCATATGCCTAACTAAGTCTGATTTTTGAGAACAAGAATATCCACACACTTTACAAGAATATGGCTTTTCTCCAGTATGAGTTCTCATATGGTTCACTAGTATTGATTTTGCAGAACAAGAAAATCCACACACTTCACAAGAATGTGGCTTTTCCCGAGAATGAGTTTTCATATGGCTCACTAAACCTGATTTTTGAGAGCAAGAATATTCACACACTTGACAAGAATATGGCTTTTCCCCAGTATGAGTTCTCATATGGTTCACTAACGTTGATTTTGCAGAACAAGAATATCCACAAACTTGACAAGAATATGGCTTTTCCCAAGAATGAGTTTTCATATGGCTGACTAAATTCGATTTTTGAGAGCTAGAATATCCACACACTTGACAGGAATATGGCTTTTCCCCAGTATGAGTTCTTATATGGTCCACTAACGTTGATTTTGTAGAACAAGAATATTCACACACTTGACAAGAATATGGCTTTTCCCCAGTATGAGTTCTCATATGGTTAACTAAAGTTGATTTTGCAGAACAAGAATATTCACACACTTTACAAGAATGTGGCTTTTCCCCAGTATGAGTTCTCATATGGGTCACTAACGTTGATTTTTTAGCAGAAGAATATCCACACACTTCACAAGAATGTAACTTTTCCCCAGAATGAAATTTCATATGGCTCAATAAATTCGATTTATGAGAGCTAGAATATCCACACACTTTACAAGAATATGGCTTTTCCCCAGTATGAGTTCTCATATGGTTAACTAAAGTTGATTTTGCAGAACAAGAATATCCACACACATCGCAAGAATGTGGCTTTTCCCCAGTGTGAGTTCTCATGATGGTAACTAAAGTTTATGATACACAAGAATACCCAAACACTTTACATTTATTTCCAGTGTGAGTTCCTATGTTTTACTGACAAAACGATTATATCCACACACGTCCTTTTTTTATTTCAATTATCTTATTAATTTGTTCAAGCTGAGGACGCGGCACTATACAGATGACAAACATCTACCTATTACTTCATATATTTCTACTGAGATATCCTTTTAAAATATTATTTTAAAAATTTAGCGTTTATAAGATGTCATTTTTCTAATAGATATTTTTAGAGTTATAGTTTCCGGTATTACAGAAAATATAAATTCGTTAAGTCACATACTTTTCTGATTTGAACGTTTTTACACACATTTTTACAAACATTTATATTACATTCATGTCGTGTTTATTTTCACAATTGTTTAGAAAAATTCATTAAATTCTATTGTTCAGGTGTTGTTGAAGTGTTCCAAACAAAATTCATTAAATTCTATTGTTCAGGTGTCGTTGATGTGTTCCAAACAAAATTCATTAAATTCTATTGTCCAGGTGTCGTTGAAGTGTTCCAAACAAAATTCATTAAATTGTATTGTTCAGGTGTCGTTGGAGTGTTCCAAACAAAATTCATTAAATTCTATTGTTCAGGTGTCGTTGGAGTGTTTCAAACAAAATTCATTAAATTCTATTGTTCAGGTGTCGTTGGAGTGTTTCAAACAAAATTCATTAAATTCTATTGTTCAGGTGTCGTTGGAGTGTTTCAAACAAAATGCATTAAATTCTATTGTTCAGGTGTCGTTGGAGTGTTCCAAACAAATTTCATTAAATTCTATTGTTCAGGTGTCGTTGGAGTGTTTCAAACAAAATGCATTAAATTCTATTGTTCAGGTGTCGGAGTGTTTCAAACAAAATGCATTAAATTGTATTGTTCAGGTGTTGTTGGAGTGTTTCAAACAAAATGCATTAAATTGTATTGCCCGGTAAATAATAAATTTTCTTGCAGATGTCACTGTAGTATTCCAAATAAAGTAATAACTGTTTACAACCTCATGTTTAAAAATCACGATCCTCCATTTAAATTGAAATAGGGTTCAATCAGGAACATCTGTAAAAAATAAACAAGTTTAATATTTTTAGTATTTACATGATAGTGTTCCGTTTGTTTATTGTTGTCAATATTATTAGATTGAACCACATTTATTTCATCTACAAAATCCAAAAACTTCATCAAAAAATGACCGCATATTTTCTAACTTGACACAGAGTAAGTCGGTACAAGTGTTGCTAAAGTTATTATCAAGTTAAAATATTATTTATTGTTTTGTTATGATTTTCATCATATTGAGAAGAGATAGATTTATATATACAATACTACAATATCTATACATGTATCTTAATGTAACAATGAAAGTAAATTACATATGTTCATCCAAAAGTATTTATTGCATACACGGTTTTTGCTTTCTTCAAGCACGTATGTATAACTGATATATAAATATGCAAAATTATCAAAAATATTGAAACATTTTTTTAATGTTTGGTTGTTTTGTATCCAAAAAGACACAAATTTGGTTAAAAAAGC
Organism: Euprymna scolopes; assembly: GCF_053919585.1. Lineage (NCBI taxonomy): Eukaryota > Metazoa > Mollusca > Cephalopoda > Sepiida > Sepiolidae > Euprymna > Euprymna scolopes. The sequence continues at coordinate 120,550,241 of NC_136527.1, forward strand.
TACAATGATATTCTATATATTTCTATTTTTATTCATTCATGTTTTTTCTTATATTTGTCAATCCTATTATTCCATCTACATTTGTTTGAGGGAATATATCCACTCACATGTAATTCATCTGAACATAAACTTATTTGTAACTACAATCGATTAACTTAAAAGTGTGTTAATGTTTCATCTGTCTTTAAATATTGTTTTGAAAATTTTTTTTATTTTATTGTCAAATACATTAGCAAATAATTTCAGAACATTAGAAAGACGTCTTGAAAGAATGTGGGTTTTCTCAACCCTGCTAGAAAATTACTTGGGATTATAACTCTCCTGAACGTCTACATTTGCATATGCATTGAGTATTGTCGCAACATACAGGCAGCTGCAAATACCATAACAATCATCTTAGACAAAAGGGTAAAAAAGCGTTAAATCTAATAGGTTCTGCCCATATGTTTAAGCTTCACTTTGCCCTACAATCTTGCATCCCTATGTTTTACAAACATGTCTTCAATGTTTTATCTTTAAATATTTGTTCATCCTTAATTGATATGAACGTCAAAATATTTTTAATAACATGTTTGTTACTTATCACCATGTTGATATGAACGTCAAATTAGAAGTGGATCACAAGTTTTTTTCTTGTGTAGCTGCCACTTTATTTTGTCTGTGGTTGATAAGGTGTAGCCTCGAACGTATGAACTCATTTAATTAGATGTAGAGCACAAGTTTTTTTTTTTGTTTTGGATAAAGATGTTGTTGCCATATTGCAAGACTGTCTCATCAACACTTTCATTATTCAACAAGAACTGATGACCATATTGTCATTAAGGGTTTGTATTACTGTACATATAGATTCGAAAAAGTTGTCAAAAAACAAATATATAACAAATAAATGTTATCAAAGGCAAGATAAGTTACTTACTGTTCTGCCAAACTGGATATATTTTTGTGTTTTTATTCAATGTAACATATTTATTCTGCTCGAAAAACAGTGTTTACCGATGTATTCGAAAATTCAAGATGGCGTCTCACACCCTCTTTAACACCGTAAGTATGGAACAAGGTGTTATAAATAAAAAACTATACAAAATACTATTAAAAACCCGCCGAATATATGTCAACCTATGTCACGGTAAAATATATTGAGCGAGTTTTTAACAGAATTTTATCAGTTTTTTTATTTATAGCATCTTTTCCCACACTTACCGTGTTAATAAGACGGCATCTTGAATGTTCCAATACATCGGTAAACACTGTATGTTTTTCGAGCTGAATAAATATGTTACATTGAATAAAAACACGAAAAATATATCCAGTTTGGTAGAAAAGTAACTTATCTTGCCTTTGATAACATTTATTTGTTATATATTTGTTTTTTTTACTACTTTTTCGAATCTATGTGTACAGTAATACAAACCCGTCATTAATTATCCTCTTTGTTGTTTCACAGAAAATTTTAGTCAGCCATTAAATTGAGTCATTGGATTTTTAGTGGAAAATAAATTTTTTACACATTCTCTACAAACAAGTTATTAGGACTCGTGAAACTTTATTTGAAATAAAATAATGTCTTAAAACACCAACAAATGCTGCAAGTAGGTTGCAAAGTAACTTTAATAGTCACTGGTAACATTTGTTTGTTGGATATTTTATTTTTTGGCCACTTTTTCGAATCTCTATGTATTGTAAGACAAACTCAACGACATATTTAAAAAGATTGATCTGTCGACTTGATATCATTTTTTTTTAATCGGAGATTCATAATATTTTTATTCACGTCTGTTACAAAGCATTGCAGAATCAATATTTATTATTGGATTGCAATAAAAATCAATTATTTTCAAAGTTATTGAATTTTTAAAGTGTTAAAAAGTAAAACAAAAAACTTACCTTTCATTCAAGGAATTCAATACAAAAAAAATTTGGGATAAATTTTTTTTTTTTTTCTTTTGTGTTAAAACCAGTTTTTTTTTTTTTTTTTTTTTTGCTTTTGGTTTTTGTGTCCAATTCATTAAGAAATAAAATATGTGAACATATAAAATAATTAAAATAAAAAAAATGAACAGGATTTAAATGTGAAATTATTTAAAAAGAAAATCAACTGCCGAAGAACAAAGAATTAAAATCATCATAAAACGGTGTAATCATTATTTTGTTCCTCTTGTAAAAGATATCCATTCATTAGCTTAACTGTGCCGAATTGTTTTCCTTTCAAGTTTAGATTTTTTTTTTGTCAATGTTTAAGGCTTGTTTGGATTTCTTTAGTAAAATTATTTGGCGGAACGGAAGAAGAACCGTCCCCGTGCAAGTAAAAAACTGGTTTAAAGTGAAAATCTCACATTGGCCTAAAAATCTTCTGCCATTAGACTATGAGTTATGAGGGGATGCATTTTTAGTAAAAATTAAGGCCAGTAAATTAAAAAAAAAAGAATTTAAACGTGAAATTATGTAAAAAGAAAATCAACTGCAGATATAGCGACTTCTTAATAGGATGCTATAAAAAAGGTTGAGGCTAAGAAATTTATCCTAACACATCAATGACAACTGGCTGAGAGAGAAAGAGAAAAAGAAGGTCTTATCTCTTGCAACAGATGCCGTCGGTTGCGACCTCAGGTATTAGTCCTTGTGGTCCCGTAATAATTCTTATCAATACAATAATTGATTGAGAAAAGAAAAAACAAAGGAACTACCAAGACTGTATCCCAATTTTAAATAAGAGAAAAAGAAAAAAAGAAAAGGAAAAAGAAGAAAAGGAACAACTACAGACACGGTGTGAACCGATTGTAAAGATGGGGGGTGAAAAAAATAATTTATTATTTTTTCATCATTTTTTATTAGACGAAATGTACGACAATCGAAGCCGCTGTATTGCTTTTAAAATTTGGCCTTTCTAAGGTTTGACAGATTGGCCATTTTAGAGGTCAATCTGGCCTTTTTCATGCTATTTCATTACAAAAAAAAATGGCGGCCAAAAACGGCGTTTTCATAATTTATGAAAGAACATAAAAAAGGCCAAATTTGGCCTTAAAAGGGCCAATCTTTCAAACGTTAGAAAGGCCAAATTTTAAAAACAATATGGTGGACTTAGGAGCTAATGTGTTTTATATATATATATATAAAAAGTTTTTATAATATGTTGTCTGTCAAATAATTTATGCCGCTAAACTACACATTTGCCAGGGTTTTTATTATAATTTCACATTTAGGGCCATTTTTTTTCTGTTTTTTTACTAAAAACACAACAGCAATTATTCTACTAAATTAATGTTTGAAAAATAAATAAAATAATGCAAGATGAAGATGAGTTTTATTTTATAATTTAAAATTAAAAACATTGAACAATAACAATCAAATTTTTGGTACTTATGTATTTTTGGTACTTACGTATTTTTGGTACCATGCTGGAAAAATAATGTTATTATTTTGAAAGCCATTCTTAACATAGGGAGGGTGTTTTAAAATGATTAAACATGTTTTATTTTATAATTTAAAATTAAAAACATCGAACAACAACAATCAAATGTTTGGTACTTTGGTACTTATGTATTTTTGGTACTTACGTATTTTTGGTACCATGCTGGAATAATAATGTTATTATTTTGAAAGCCATTCTTAACATAGGGAAGGTGTTTAACATGAAAAAAACTATTTAAAATAGCACAGTACCAAAAATGCATGAGCACCAAGGTTAGGGTTAGGGTGAGGGTTAGCTTCTTTTTTTTTTAATTCATTATTATTCCTGATATTCATGAATAACAACACATAATACAATTGAATCTAGGATAGGAAGGGTTAGGGTTAGGGTTAGGGTTGGGGTTAGGGTAAGGGTTGGGGTTAGGGTTAGGGTTGGGGTTAGGGTTAGGGATGGGGTTAGGGTAAGGGTTCGGGTTAGGGTTGGTGTTAGTGTTAGGGTTGGGGTTAGGGTAAGCTTTTTTTTTAAGTTCATTATTATTCCTCATATTCATGAACAACAACACATGATCAAATTGTATACAGCATGGTTAGGGTTAGGGTTGAGATTGGGGTTAGGGTAACGGTTAGGGTTAGGGTTAGCTTCTTTTTTTATATTCATTATTATTCCTCACTTTTATGAACAACAACACATGATAAAAGTGTATCTAGGATGGTTAGGGTTGGGTTAGAGTTAGGGTAAGGGTGAGCGTCTTTTTTGTTAAAATTCATTATTATTCCTCATATTGATGAACAACAACACATGATAAAATTGTATCTAGCATGGTTAGGGTTAGGGTTGAGGTTGTGGTTAGGGTCAGGGTTGAGGTTGGGGTTAGGGTTAGGCTTAGGGTTAGCTTCTTTTTTTTTAAATTCATTATTATTCCTCATATTAATGAACAATAGCACATGATAAAATTGTATCTAGCATGGTTAGAGTTAGGTTTGGGGCTAGGGTTAGGGTTGAGGTTGGGGTTAGCTTCTTTTTTTAATTCATTATTATTCCTCATATTTGTGAACAAAAACACATGTTAACATTGTATCTAGCATGGTTAGGGTAAGAGTTGGGGTTAGGGTTAGGATTAGGGTTACGGTTGGTGTTAGGCTTTGGGTTAGGGTTAACTTCTTTTTTTTTAAATTCATTATTATTCCACATATTCATTAACAACAACACATGATAAAATTGTATCAAGCATGGTTAGGGTTAGGGATAGGGTTAGGGTTAAGATTAGGGTTGGGGTTAGGGTAAGGGTTAGGGTTAGCTTCTTTTTTTAAATTCATTATTATTCCTCCTATTCATGAACAACAACACATGATAAAATTGTATCTAGAATTGTAAGGTTTTGGGTTGGGGTAAGGGAATACGTAAGGGTTAGGGTTGGGGTTAGGGTCAGGGTTAGCTTCTTTTTTTTAAAAATTCATTATTATTCCTCACTTTTATGAACAACAATACATAATAAAATTGTATCTAACATGGTTAGGGTAAGGGTTGGGTTTAGGGTTGGGGTTAAGGTTAGAGTTAGGGTTAGGTTTTCATTTTTTTTTAAATTCATTGTTATTCCTCATATTCATGACCAACAACACATGATAAAATTTTATCTAGCATTGTTAGGGTTAGGGTTAGGGCTATCTTCTTTTTTTTTTAAATTCATTATTATTCCTCACTTGTATAAACAAAAACACATGATAAAATTGTATCTAGCATTGTTAGTGTTAGGGTTAGGGTTAGGGTAAGGGTTCAGGTTATCTTCTTTTTTTTTAAATTCATTATTATGCCTAACTTTTATGAACAACAACACATGATACAATTGTATCTAGCATGTTTAGGGTTAGGGTTGGGGTGAGGGTAAGGGTTCGGGTTAGGGTTAGCTTCTTTTTTTTAAATTAATTATTATTCCTCATATTCATGAACAACAACACATGAGAAAATTATATCTAGCATGGTTAGGTTTAGGGTTGATGTTAGGGTTAGGGTTGAGCTTGGGGTTAGGGTAAGGGTTCAGGTTGGGATTAGGGTTAGGGTTATATTCTTTTTTTTTAAATTCATTATTATTCCTAACATTTATGAACAACAACACGTGATAAAATTGTATCTAGCATGGTTAGGGTAAGGGTTAGGGTTAGCGTTAGGGTTGGGAAAGCTCCTTTTTTTTTTTTTAATTCATTACTATACCTCATTTTCATGAACAATAACACATGATAAAATTGTATCTCGCATGGTAAGGGTAAGGGTTGAGGTTGGGGTTAGAGTGAGGTTTATGGTTAGGGTAAGGATTAGCTTCTTTTTTTTTAATTCATTATTATTCCTCATATTCATGAACAACAACACATGATAAAATTGTATCTACCATGGTTAGGGTTAGGGACAGGGTTAGGGTAAGGGTTAGGGTTGGGGTTAGCTTCTTTTTTTTAATTCATTATGATTCGTCACTTTTATGAACAGAAAACACATAGGGTTAGGGTTGGGGTGAGGGTTAGGGTTGAGGTTGGGGTTGGGGTAGGGTACGGGTTAGGCTAAGGGTTAGCTTCTTTTTTTTTAAATTCATTATGATTCCTCACTTTTGTGAACAGAAAGCACATGATCAAATTGTATCTAGCATGGGTAGGGTTAGGGTTCAGGTTAGGGTTAGAATAAGAGTTAGAGTTAAGGTTAGGGTTAGGGTTAGCTTCTTTTTTTTTTTTAAATTCATTATTATTCCTTACTTTTATGAACAATAACACACAATAAAATTGTATCTAGCATGGTTAGGGTTAGGGTTCAGGTTGGGGTTAGGGTAAGGGTTAGGGTGAGCTTCTTTTTTTTAAATTCATTATTATTCCTAACTTTTATGAAAATAACACATGACAAAATTGTATCAAGCATGGTTAGGGTTAGGGTTGAGGTTGAGGTTGGGCTTACGTTTAGGTTTGGGTTAACTTCTTCATGTTTTAAATTCATTATTATTCCTCACTTTTATAAACAACAACACATGATAAAATTGTATTTAGCATGGTTAGGGTTTGGGTTGGGGTTAGGGTTGAGGTGAGGGTTAGGGTTAGCTTCTTTTTTTTTAAATTCATCATTATTCCTCATATTCATGAACAACAACACATGATACAATTGTATCTAGCATGAGTAGGGTTAGGGTTGGGGTTAGGCTTAGGGTAAGCTTCTTTTTTTTTTTTAATTTGATTATTATTCCTCACTTTTATGAACACTAACACATGATAAAATTGTATCTAGCACTGTTAGCAGTAGGGTTGAGGTTGGGTTAAGGGTTAGGGTTAGGGTTAGGGTCAGCCTCTTTTTTTTTTATTATTATTCATCACTTTTATGAACAATCACACATGATAAATTTTATCTAGAATGGTTAGGGTTAGGGTTGAGGTTAGGGTTAGGGTTGAGGTTGGGGTTAGGGTTAGGGTTAAGGTTGGGGTTAGGGTTAGAGTAAGCTTATTTTTTTTAAATTGATTATTATTCCTCACTTTTATGTACAACAACACATGATAAAATTGTATCTAGCATGGTTAGGGTTAGGGATAGGTTCAGGGTTAGGCTTGGGGTTAGGGTTACGGTTAGTTTTAGCTTCGTTTTCTTTTAAACTCAGTATTTTTCCTCATGTTTATGAACAATAACACATGATACAATTGTATCTAGCATGAGTAGGGTTAGGGTTGAGGTTGGGGTTAGGGTTAGGGTTAGGGTTAGCTTCTTTTTTTTAAAATTCATTATTATTCCTCACTTTGATGAAAAATAAAACATGATTAAATTGTATCTAGCATGGTTAGGGTTGAGGTTGGGGTTAGGATTAGGGTTAGGGTTAGCTTCTTTTTTAAAATTCATTATTATCCCTCACTTTTATGAACAATAACACATGACAAAATTGTATCTAGCATGGTTGGGGTTAGGGTTAAGCTTAGGGTTAGTGTTAGGGTTGAGGTTGGGGTTGGGGTTAGTTTCTTTCTTTTTTTAAATTAATTATTATTCCTCACTTTTATGAAACATAACACGATAAAATTGTATAAAGCTAAGGGTTGGGGTTGAGGTTGGGGTTAGGGTAAGTTTTGGGTTCGCCTCTTTTTATTTTAAATTCATTCTAATTCCTCACTTTTATGAACAAAAACACATGATAAAATTGTATCAAGCACAGTTAGGTTTAGGGTTGAGGTTTCGGTAAGGGTTGAGCTTGGGGTTAGGGTAAGGGTTCAGGTTGGGATTAGGGTTACGGTTAGCTTTTTTTTAAAAAATTCATTATTATTCCTCACTTTTATGTTGTCAGGTTGGGGTTAGGGTAAGGGTTACCTTCTTTTTTTTAAAATTCATTATTATTCCTCATTTTATGAACAATAACACATGAAAAAATTGTATGTAGCATGGTTAGGGTGAGGGTTGAGGTTTGGTAAGGGTTAGGGTTAGTGTTGAGTTTGGGGTTATGGAAGGCTTAGGGTTAGGGTTGAGGGTTGGGTTAGGGTACGGGTTAGGGTTAGGGTTGGGGGTAGGGTTAGGGTTAGGGTTGAGGTTGGGGTTGGTTTAGGGTAAGGGTTAGGGTTGAGGTTGGGGTTAGGGTTAGGGTTGAGGTTATGATTAGGGTTAGGGTGAGGGTTGAGGTTGGACTTAAGGTTTGAGTTAGGGTAAGTATTGGGGTTGGGGTTAGGCTTAGGCTTAGGGTAAGGGTGTAGGTTTAGCTTCTTTTTTTTTAAATTCATTATAAATCTCAACTTTTATGAACACTAACACATGATAAAATTCTATCTAGCATGGTTAGGGTTAGGGTTGAGGTTGGGGTTAGGGTTAGGGTTAGGGTTGAGGTTGGGGTTAGGGTTATGGTTAGGGTCAAGGTTGGGGTAAGGGTTAGGGTGTAGGTATGGGTTAGGGTTAGGGTAAGAGTTGAGGTTGGGGTTAGGGTTAGGGTTAAGTTTGGCGTTAGGGGTAGGGTAAGGGGTAGGGTTGAGGTTGCGGTTAGGGTAAGGTCGGTGTTAGAGTAAGGGTTAGGGTCAAGGTTGGGGTTAGGGTTAGGGTTAGGTTGTAGGTTGGGGTTAGGGTAAGAGTTGAGGTTGGGGTTAGGGTTAGGGTTAGGGTTAGGGTTGATTTTGGGTTTAGGGGTAGGGTAAGGGAAAGGGTTGAGGTTGCGGTTAGGGTTAGGGTTAGGGTGTAGGTTGGGGTTAGAGTTAGGGTTAGTGTTGAGGTCAGGGTTAGGGTTAGGGTTAGGGTTGAGGTTGGGGTTAGAGTAAGGGTTAGGGTTAGGGTTGAGGTTTGGGTTAGGGCTTGGGTTTAGGTTGGGGTTAGGGCTTGGTTAAGGGTTAGGGTTGAGGTTGGGGTTAGAGTAAGGGTTAGGGTTAGGGTTGAGGTTTGGGTTAGGGTTAGGGTTGAGGTTGGGGTTAGGATTAGGGTTAGGGTTAGCTTCTTTTTTTTAAATTAATTATTATTCCTTACTTTTATGAACAATAACACATGACAAGATTGTATCTAGCATGGTTAGGGTTAGGGTTGAGGTTAGGGTAAGAGTTAGGGTGTAGGGTGGGGTGAGGGTCAGCTTCTTTTTTTTTAATTAATTATTATTCCTCACTTTTTAGAAAAATGACACATTATAAAATTGTATCAAGAATGGTTAGGGTTGGGGTTGAGATTGGGGTAAGGGTAAGGGTTCAGGTTGGGATTAGGGTTACGGTTAGTGTTAGCTTCTTTTTTTTTAACATTCATTATTATTCCTCATTTTATGAACAATAACACATGATAAAATTGTATCTAGCATAGGTTAGGGTTGAGGTTGGGGTTAGGGTAGGGTTAGAGTTAGGGTTGAGGGTGTGGTTAGGTTTAGGGTTAGTGTTGGGGTACGAGTTAGGGTTAGGGTTAGGGTTGAGGGTGGGGTTAGGGTTAGGGTTAGGGTTGAGGTTGGGGTTAGGGTTAGGGTTAGGGTTGAAGTTGGGATTAGAGTTAGGTTTAGGGTGAGGGTTGAGGTTGGACTTAGGGTTAGGGTTACGATTGAGGTTGGGGTTAGGGTAAGGGTTAGGGCTAGGCTCTTTTTTTTAATTCATTATAAATCTCAACTTTTATAAACAATAACACATGATAAAATTGTATCTAGCATGGTTAGGGTACGCGTTTATGTTGGGGTTAGGGTTAGGGTTATGGTTGAGGTTGGGGTTTGGGTTAGGGTTAGGGTCAAGGTTGGGGTTAGGGCTAGGGTTAAGGTTGGGGTTAGGGTTAGGGTAAGAGTTGAGGTTGGGGCTAGGGTAAGCGTTAGGGCTAGGGTTGAGATTAGGGTTAGGGTTAGCGTAAGGGTTAGGGTTGAGGTTGGGGTTAGGTTTAGGGTTGAGGTTAGGGTTAGGGTTAGTGTTTAGGTCAAGGTTAGGGTTAGGGTTGAGGTTGGGGTTAGGGTTAGGGTTGAGGTTGGGGTTAGGGTAAGGCTTGGGGTTTAGTTTGGGGTTAGGGTAAGGGTTACAGTTAGGGATGAGGTTTTGGTTAGGTTTAGGTTGGTAAAGTTTAGGGTTAGGGTTTAGGTTGGGGTTAGGGTAAGGGTAAGGGTTAGGGTTAGGGTTGAGGTTTGGGTTAGGCTTTGGGTTAGGGTTAGGGTTGAGGTTGGGGTTAGGGTTAGTGTTAGGGTTTGGGTTGAGGTTGGGGTTAGAGTAAGTGTTAGGGTTAGGATTGAGGTTGGGGTTAACGGTTAGGGTAAGAGTTTAGGTTGGGGTTAGTGTTAGGGTCAGGGTTAGGGTTAGGGTAAGGGTTAGGGAAGTTGTTAGTTAGGGTTAGGGTTAGGGTTGAGATTGGGATTAAGGTTAGGTTAGGGTAACAGTTGAGGTTGGGTTTAGGGTTAGGGTTAGTGTTAGCTTCTTTTATTTTTAAATTAATTATAAGTCTACATTTTATGAACAATAACACATGATGAAATTGTATCTAGCATGGTTAGGGTAAGGGCTGAGGTTAGGGTTAGTGTTAGGGTTAGGGTTGAGGTTGGGGTTAGGGTAAGGGTTAGGGTTAGGGTTGAGGTAAGGGTTAGGGTTAGGGTAAGGGTTGTAGGTAGGGTTAGGGTTAGGGTTAGCTTCTTTCTTTTTAAATTCATTATTAATCTCCACTTTTATGAACAATAACACATGGTAAAACTGTATCTAGCATGGTGACGGTAAGGATTGAGTTTAGGGTTAGGGTTAGGGCTAGGGTTGAGGTTAGGGATAGGAGTAAGGTTAGCTTGTTTTTTTTTTAAATTCATAATGTATGTCCACTTTTATGAACAATAACACATGATAAAATTGTATCTAGTATGGTAAGTGTTAGGGTTGGGGTTAGGGTTAGCTTCTTTTTTTTTTAATTCATTTATAATCTCAACTTTTATGAAGAATAACACATGGTAAAATTGTATCTAGCATGGTTAAGGTTAGGGTTGAGGTTAGGGTAAGGATTAGGGTTAGGGTTGAGGGTAGGGTTAGGGTTAGGGTTGAGGTAAGAGTTAGGGTTAGGGTTAGGGTAATTGTCGAGGCTATGGTCAGGGTTAGGGTTAGCTCATTTTTTTTTTAAATTCTTTATTAATCTCCACTTTTATGAACAATAACAATATAAAATTGTAACTAGCATTGTTAGGGTTAGGGTTGAGGTTGGGGTTTGGGTTAGGGTTAGGGTTAGGGTTAGGGTAAGGGTTAGCTTCTTTTTTTTTTAAATTCATTATTGATCTCCACTTTTATGAACAATAACACATGATAAAAATGTATCTAGCATGGTAAGGGTTACGGTTGAGGTTGAGGTTAGGGTTAGGGTTAGGGTTAGCTTCTTTTTTTCTAAAATTCATTATTAATCTCAACTTTGATGAACAATAACATATGATTAAATTTTATCTAGCATGGTTAGGGTTAGGGTCGTGGTTGGAGGTAGGGTTACGGTTAGGGTTAGGGTTGAGGTTAGGGTTAGGGTTAGGGTGAGGGTTAGGTTCTTTTTTTTTTTAATTCCTTATTAACCTCCACTTTTATGAACAATAACACATGATCCAATTGGATCTAGCATGGTTAGGGTTAGAGCTGAGGTTAGGGTTAGGGTTAGTGTTAGGGTTAGTGTTAGCTTCTTTTTTTTTGAAATTCATTATTAATCTCCACTTTTATGAACAATAACACATGATAAAATTGTATGTAGCATGGTTAGGGTTATGGTTGAGGTTAGGGTTAGGGTTAGGGTTGAGAGTAGGGTGAGGGTTAGGGTTAGGGTTTGCTTCTTTTTTTTTGATTCATTATAAATCTCCACTTTTATGAACAAAAACACATAATCAAATTGTATCTAGCATGGTTTAGTTTAGTGGTTTAGGTTAGGGTTAGGGTTAGCGTTAGGGTTAGGGTTGAGGTTGGGGTTAGGGTTAGGGTTCTTATTTTCTAATATTTATTATTAAAATCCTTTTTTATTACATATAACATATGATAAAATTGTATCTAGCATGGTTAGGGTTAGGGTTGTGGTAAGGGTTAGGGTAAGGATTAGGGTTAGGGTTGCGGTTAGGGTAAGGGTTAGGGTTAGGGTTAGCTTCTTTTTTTTCAAATTCATTATTTATCTCCCCTTTTATCAACAATCACACATGATAAAATTGTATTTAGCGTGGTAAAGGTTAGGGTTGATGTGGGGGTTAAGGGTAGGGTTAGGGTTAGCTTCTTTTTTTAAAAATTCATTATTAATCTAAACTTTTATGAATAATAACACATGATCAAAGTGTATCTAGCATGGTTAGGGTAAGGCTTAGGGTTAGGGTTGAGATTAGGGTTAGGTTATGTTTAGGGTTAGCTTCTTTTTTTTATAAAATTCATTATTAATCTCCACTTTGATGAACAATAACATATGATAAAATTGTATCTAGCATGGTTAAGTTTAGTGGTTTAGGTTAGGGTTAGGGTTAGCGTTAGGGTTAGGGTTGAGGTTGGGGTTAGGGTTAGGGTTTAGGTTAGGGTTAGGGTTAGCTTTTTTTTTTAACTTCATTATTAATCTCCACTTTTATGAACAATAACACATGATAAAATTGTATCTAGCATGGTTGGGGTTAGGGTTGGGGTTAGAGTTAGGATTAGGGTTACCTTCTTTTTTTTTTATTTATTATTAATCTACACTTTTATGAACAATAACACATGATAAAATTGTATCTAGCATAATTGGGGTTATGGTTGAGGTTGAGGGTAGGGTTAGGGTTAGCTTCTGTTTTTTAAATGCATTATTAATCTCCAATGTTATAAACAATAACACATGATAAAATTTTATCTAGCATGGTTACGGTAGGGTTCAGGTTAGGATTAGGGTAAGGGTTAGGGTTAGGGTTGAGGTAAGGCTTAGAGTCAAGGGTAAGGGTTAGCTTCTTTTTTTTTTAAATTCATTATAAATCTCCACTTTTATGACAAATAACACATGCTAAAATTGTATCTAGAATGGTTAGGGTTAGGGTGGAGGTTAGGGTGAGGGTTAGGGTTAGGGTTGAGGTTAGAGTTAGGATTAGGGTTAGGGTTAGGTTCTTTTTTTTGAATGCATTATTAATCTCCCTTTTTATGAACAATAACACATGAAAAAATTTAATCTGGCATGGTTAAGGTAAGGGTTGAGGTTAGGGTTAGGGTAAGGGTTTGGGTTAGGGTTGAGGTAAGGGTAAGGGTTAGGGTTAGGGTTAGCTTCTTTTTTTTTAAATTCATTATTAATCTCCCTTTTTATTAAAAATAATACATGAAAAAATTGTATCTAGCATGGTTAGGGTTATAGTTGAGGTAAGGGTAAGGTTAGGGTAAGGGTTGAGGTTAGGGTTAGGATTAGGGTGAGGGTTGGCTTCTTTTTTTAAATTCATGATTAATCTCCACTTTTATGAGAAAAACCACATGATAAAAATGTATCTAGCATGGTTAGGGTTAGGGTTGAGGTTAGGGTAAGGGTTAGGGTTAGGGTAGGGGTCAGGGTTAGGGTTAGGGTTTGGGTTAGCTTCTTTTTTTTAATTCATTATAAATCTCTACGTTTATGAACAATAACACATGATAAAATTTTATTTAGCATGGTTAGGGTTAGGGTTGAGGTTGGGGTGAGGGTTAGGGTCAGGGTTAGGGTTGAGGTTAAGGTTAGGGGTAGGGTTAGGGTTAGCTTCTTTTTTTTAAAATTAGTTTTTAATCTCCACTTGTATGAACAATAACACATGATGAAATTACATCTAGCATGGTTAGGGTTAGCGTTCAGGTTAGGGTTAGGGTAAGGGTTAGGGTAAGGGTTGAGGTTTGGGTTAGTGTTAGGGTTAACGTTAGGGTAAGCTTCTTTTTTTCTAAAATTCATTATTTATCTCCACTTTTATGAACAATAACATATGATAAAATTGTATCTAGCATGGTAAGGTAAGGGTTGAGGTTGGGTGGGTAGGGTTAGGGTGAGGGTTAGGGTTTAGGTTAGGTTTAGGCTTAGGGTTAGGGTTAGCATCTTGTTTTTAAAAATTCATTATTAATCTCAAATTTTATGAACAATAACACATGATAAAATTGTATATAGCATGGTAAGGTTAAGGGCTGAGGTTAGGGTTAGGGTAAGGATTAGGGTACGGGTTGAGGTTATGGTTAGGTTAGGGTTAGGGTTAGCTTCTTTTTTTCTACAATTCATTATTAATCTCCACTTTTATGACCAATAACACATGATAAAATTGTATCTTGCATGGTAAGGGTTAGTATTGGTGTTAGTGTTAGGGTAAGGGTTAGGGTTAGGGTTGAGGTTAGGTGTAGGGTTAGGGTTAGCTGCTTTTTTTTTTAAATTCATTCTTAATCTCCACTTTAATGAAAATAACACATTATAAAATTCTATCTAGCATAGTTAGGGTTAGTGTTGAACTTAGGGTAAGGGTTAGGGTTAGGGTTAGATTTGAGGTTAGGGTTAGCTTCTTTTTTTTTGTAAATTCATTATTAATCTCAACTTTTATGAACAAAACCCATGATAAAATTGTATTTAGCATGGTTAGGGTTAGGGTTGAGGTTGGGGTTAGGGTTAGGGTTAGGGTTAGCGTTAGGGATTAGGTTAGCGGCTTTTTCTTAAAGTTCATTATTAATCTTCACTTTTATGAACAATAACACATGATAAAATTGTATCTTGCATGGTTAGGGTTATGGTTGAGGTTGGGGTAAGGGTAAGGGTTGGGGGTAGCTTCTTTTTTTTTAAATTCATTATAATCATCCACTTTTATGAAAAATAACACATGATAAATTGTATCTAGAATGGTTAGGGTTAGGCTTGAGGTTGGGGTTAGGGTTAGGGTTAGCTTCTTTTTTTAAATTCATTATCAATCTCAACTTTTATGAAAAATAACACATGATAAAATTATATCTAGCATGGTTAGGGTTAGTGTTGAGCTTAGGGTTAGGTTTAGGGTTAGGGTTAGGGTAAGGGTTTAAGTTAGGGTTAGGGTTCGGGTAAGGGTTGACTTCTTTTTTTTAAAATGCATTATTATCTCCACTTTTATGACCAGTAACACAGGATCAATTTGTATCTAGCATGGTTAGGGTTAGGGTTGAGGTTGGGGTTAGGGTTAGGGTTAGCTTCTTTTTTTTTAATTCATTCTAATCTCTACTTTTATGAACTATAACACATGATAAAATTGTATCTAGCATGGTTAGGGTTAGGCTTGAGGTTGGGGTTAGTGTTAGGGTTAGGGTTAGCTTCTTTTTTTTTAATTTAATTATTTATCTCCACTTTTATGAACAATAACACATGATAAAATTGTATCTAGCATGGTTTAGGTTAGGGTTAAGGTTGGGGTCAGGGTTAGGGTTAGGGTTGAGCTTAGGGTGGGGGTTTGGGTTTAGCTAAGGGTTAGGATTAGGGTTAGGGTTAGGGTTAGCTTCTTTTTTTTTGCAATTCACTATTAATCTCCACTTTTATGAACAATAACACATGATAAAATTGTATCTAGCATGGTAAGGGTTAGGGTTAAGGTTGGGGTTGGGGTTAGGGTTAGGGTTGAGGTTGGGGTTAGTGTAAGGGTTAGGGTTAGCTTCTTTTTTTTAATTTAATTATTAATCTCCACTTTTATGAAGAATTACACATGATAAAATTGTATCTAGCATGGTAAGGGTTAGGGTTAAGGTTGGGGTTAGGGGATAGGGTTAGGGTTGAGGTAAGTGTTAGGGTTAGGGTTAGGGTTAGGGTTGATGTTAGGGTTAGGTTAGGGTGAGGGTTAGCTTCTTTTTTTTTATACAATTCATTATTAATGTCTACTTTGATGAACAATAACATATGATAAAATTGTATCTAGCATGGTAAGGGTTAGGGTTGAGGTTAGGGTTAGGTTGAGGTTAGGGTTAGGGTTAGGGTTAGCTTCTTTGTTTTTTGAATTCATTATAAATCTCCACTTTTATTAACAATAACACATGATAAAATTGTATCCAGCATTGTTAGGGTTAGGGTTGAGGTTGGGGTTGGGGTTAGAGTTAGGGTTAGGCTTAGCTTCTTTTTGTTTTAAATTCATTATTAATCTCCACTTTTATGAACAATAAAACATTATAAAATTATATCTAGCATTGTTAGGGTTAGTGCTGAACTTAGGGTTAGGGTTAGGGTTTGGGTAAGGGGTGAGGTTTGGGTTAGGGTTAGGGTTAGGGTTAGCTTCTTTTTTTTTAAAATTCATTATTAATCCCCACTTTTATGAACAATAACACATGATAACATTGTATCTAGCATGGTTAAGGTAAGGGTTGAGGTTGGGGTCAGGGTTAGGGTTAGGGTTGGGCTTAGGGTTAGGGTTAGAGTTTGGGTTGAGGTTAGGGTTAGGTAAGGGTTAGGGTTAGGTTCTTTTTTTATACAATTCATTATTAATCTCCACTTTGATAAACAATTACATATGATAAAATTGTATCTAGCATGGTAAGGGTTAGGGTTGAGGTTAGGGCTAGGGTTAGTGTTAGGGTTAGCGTTGAGGTTAGGTTTAGGGTTAGGGTTAGTGTTAGGGTTATCTTCTTTTCTATATTAATCTCCACTTTTATGAACCATAACACATGATAACATTGTATCTAGCATGGTTAAGGTTAGGGTTGAGGTTGGGCTCAGAGTTAGGGTTAGGGTTGAGCTTAGTGTAAGGGATATGGTTAGGGTAAGGGTTAGGGCTTTGCTTAGGGTAAGGATTAGGGTGGGGTTTGGGGTTAGCTTCTTTTTTTTGCAATTCATTATTAATCTCCACTTTTATGAACAATAACACATGATAAAATTGTATCTAGCATGGTAAGTGTTTGTGTTGAGGTTTGTGTTTGGGTTAGGGTTAGGGTTGAGGTAAGGTTTAGGGTAAGGGTTAGGGTTGAGGTAAGGGTTTTGTTAGGGTTAGGTTTAGCTTCTTTTTTTCCACAATTCATTATTAATCTCAACTTTGATGAATAATAACATATGATAAAACTGTATCTAGCATGGTAAAGGTTAGGCTTGAGGTTAGGGTTAGGAGACGGTTAGGTTTAAGTTAGGTTTAGGGTTAGGGTTAGCTTGGTTTCTTTTTAATTCATTAAAAATCTCGACTTTTATGAACAATAACACATGATAAAATTGTATCTAGCATGGTTAGGGTTAGGGTTGAGGTTAGAGTTAGGGTTAGGGTTAGGGTTGAGGTTAGGGTTAGGGTTAGGGTTAGTGTTAGCTGCTTTTTTTAAATTAATTATTAATCTTCACTTTTATGACCAACAACACATGATAAATTGTATCTTCATTGTTAGGGTTAGGGTTGAGATTGGGGTTAGGGTAAGGGTTAGGGTTAGCTTCTTCTTTTTAAAATTCATTATTAATCTCCACTTTTATGAACAACAACACATGAGAAAATTATATTTAGCATTGTTAGGGTTAGTGTTGAGCTAAGGGTTAGGGTTACGGTTGAGGTTAGTGTTAGGGTTAGGGTAAGGGTTCACTTCTTTTTTTTAAATGCATTATTAATCTGAACTTTTATGAACAATAACACATGATAAAATTGTATCTAGCATGGTAAAGGTTAGGGTTTAGGTTGGGGTTTTGGTTAGGGTTAGGGTTGAGTTTAGGGTTAGGGTTAGGGTTAGGGTTGAGGTTAGGGTTAGGGTAAGGGTTAGCTTCTTTTTTTTTTAATTCAATATTAATCTCCCCTTTTATGAACAACAACACATGATAAAATTGTATCTAGCATGGTTAGCGTTAGGGGTGAGGTAAGGGTTAGGGGTGAGGTAAGGGTTAGGGTTAAGGTTAGGGTTAGGGTAAGGATTAGGGTTAGGGTTGAGGTTAGGGTAAGGGTTTGCTTCTTTTTTTTTCAATTCATTATTAATCTCCACTTTTATGAACAACAACACATGATAAAATTGTATCAAGCATGGTTAGGGTTAGGGTGATGGTTGAGGTTGGGGTTAGAGTCAGGGTTAGGGTTGAGGTTCGTGTTAGGGTTAGGGTAAGGGCTATTTTTAGGGTTAGGGTTAGGGTTAGCTTCTTTTTTTTTACAATTCATTATTAATCTCCACTTTTATGAAGACATGATAAAATTGTATCTTGCATGGTTAGGGTTCGGGTTGAGGTTAGGGTTAGGGTTAGGGTAAGGGTTGAGGTTAGGGTTAGGGTTTCGGTTAGCTTCTTTTTTTTAAAATTCATTGTTAATCTCCACTTTTATGAACACCAAAACATGATAAAATTGTATCTAGCATGGGTAGGGTTAGGGTTGACAAAAGAGTTAGGGTAAGGGTTAGGGTTAGCTTCTTTTTTTAAAAATTAATTTTTAATCTCCACTTTTATGAACAACAACACATGATAAAATTGTATCAAGCATCGTTAGGGTTAGGGTTGAGGTTTGGGGCAGGGTTAGGGTTAAGGTTAGGGTTAGGGTTGAGGTTAGGGTTAGGGTTAGAGTGAGGGTTAGGGTTAGGGTTAGCTTCTTCCTTGTTACAATTCATTATTAATCTCCACTTTTATGGACAACAACACATGATAAACTTGTATCTAGCATGGTTAGGGTTGAGGGTTATTGTTAGGGTTAGGTTTAGGGTTAGGGTTAGCTTTTTTTTTTTTCAAAGTAATTTTTAATCTCCACTTTTATGAACAACAACACAATAAAATTGTATCTAGGTTAGGGTTAGGGTTGAGGTTGGGGTTAGGATTAGGGTTAGGGATAACTTCTTTTTTTTTAAATTCATTATTAATCTCCACTTGTATGAACAACAACACATGATAAAATTCTTTCTAGGTTGAGGTTAGGGTTTGGGTTAGGGTTAGGGTTAGGGTTGAGGTTTGGGGGTAGGGTTAGGGTTAGGGTTAGCTTCTTTTTTTTTAAATTCATTTTTAATCTCCACTTTTTTGAACAACAACACATTATAAAATTGTATCTAGCATGGATAGGGTTAGGGTTGAGGTTGGGGTTAGGGTTAGGGTTAGGTTTTGCGTCTTGTGTGTAACAATTCATTATTAATCTCCACTTTTATGAACAATAACACATGATAAAATTGTATCTTGCCTTGTTAGGGTAAGGGTTGAGGTTGCGGTTAGGATTAGGGTGAGGGTTAGCTTCTTTTTTTTTTTAATTCAGGATAAATCTCCATTTTTATGAGCAATAACCCATGATAAAATTGTAAATAGCATGAATAAGGTTAGGGTTGAGGTTAGGGTAAGGGTTAGGAGTAGGGTTGAGGTTAGTGTTAGGGTTAGGGTTAGGGTTTGGGTAGCTTCTTTTTTTTTGAAATTCATTATCACTTTTATGAACAATGACACATGATAAAATTGTATCTTGCATGGTTGGGGTTAGGGTTAGGGTAAGCTTCTTTTTTTTAAAATTCATTATTAATCTCCGCTTTTATGAACAATAACACATGATAAAACTGTATCTAGCATGGTTAGGATTATGGTTGAGGTTTAGGGTAGGGTTAGCGTAAGGGTTAGCTTCTTTTTTTTTATATTCATTATTAATCTCCAATTTTATGAAAAATAACACTTGATAAAATTGTATCTAGCATGGTTAGGGTTAGTGTTGAGCTTAGGGTTAGGGTTAGGGTTAGGGCTTGGGTTTAGGTTAGGGGTAGGGTTAGGGTTAGGGTTAGCTTCTTTTTTTGTAACCTTCATTATTAATCTCTACTTTTATGAACAATAACACATGATAAAATTGTGTTTAGCATGGTTAGATTTAGGGTTGAGGTTGGGGTTAGGGTTAGGGTTAGGGTTGGGGTTGAGGTTAGGGTTAGGGTTATGGTTAGGGTTAGCTTCTTTTTTTAAAAATTAATTTTTAATCTCCACTTTTATGAACAACAACACATGATAAAATTGTATCAAGCATCGTTAGGGTTAGGGTTGAGGTTTGGGGCAGGGTTAGGGTTAAGGTTAGGGTTAGGGTTGAGGTTAGGGTTAGGGTTAGAGTGAGGGTTAGGGTTAGGGTTAGCTTCTTCCTTGTTACAATTCATTATTAATCTCCACTTTTATGGACAACAACACATGATAAACTTGTATCTAGCATGGTTAGGGTTGAGGGTTATTGTTAGGGTTAGGTTTAGGGTTAGGGTTAGCTTTTTTTTTTTTCAAAGTAATTTTTAATCTCCACTTTTATGAACAACAACACAATAAAATTGTATCTAGGTTAGGGTTAGGGTTGAGGTTGGGGTTAGGATTAGGGTTAGGGATAACTTCTTTTTTTTTAAATTCATTATTAATCTCCACTTGTATGAACAACAACACATGATAAAATTCTTTCTAGGTTGAGGTTAGGGTTTGGGTTAGGGTTAGGGTTAGGGTTGAGGTTTGGGGGTAGGGTTAGGGTTAGGGTTAGCTTCTTTTTTTTTAAATTCATTTTTAATCTCCACTTTTTTGAACAACAACACATTATAAAATTGTATCTAGCATGGATAGGGTTAGGGTTGAGGTTGGGGTTAGGGTTAGGGTTAGGTTTTGCGTCTTGTGTGTAACAATTCATTATTAATCTCCACTTTTATGAACAATAACACATGATAAAATTGTATCTTGCCTTGTTAGGGTAAGGGTTGAGGTTGCGGTTAGGATTAGGGTGAGGGTTAGCTTCTTTTTTTTTTAAATTCAGGATAAATCTCCATTTTTATGAGCAATAACCCATGATAAAATTGTAAATAGCATGAATAAGGTTAGGGTTGAGGTTAGGGTAAGGGTTAGGAGTAGGGTTGAGGTTAGTGTTAGGGTTAGGGTTAGGGTTTGGGTAGCTTCTTTTTTTTTGAAATTCATTATCACTTTTATGAACAATGACACATGATAAAATTGTATCTTGCATGGTTGGGGTTAGGGTTAGGGTAAGCTTCTTTTTTTTAAAATTCATTATTAATCTCCGCTTTTATGAACAATAACACATGATAAAACTGTATCTAGCATGGTTAGGATTATGGTTGAGGTTTAGGGTAGGGTTAGCGTAAGGGTTAGCTTCTTTTTTTTTATATTCATTATTAATCTCCAATTTTATGAAAAATAACACTTGATAAAATTGTATCTAGCATGGTTAGGGTTAGTGTTGAGCTTAGGGTTAGGGTTAGGGTTAGGGCTTGGGTTTAGGTTAGGGGTAGGGTTAGGGTTAGGGTTAGCTTCTTTTTTTGTAACCTTCATTATTAATCTCTACTTTTATGAACAATAACACATGATAAAATTGTGTTTAGCATGGTTAGATTTAGGGTTGAGGTTGGGGTTAGGGTTAGGGTTAGGGTTGGGGTTGAGGTTAGGGTTAGGGTTATGGTTAGGGTTAGCTTCTTTTTTTTAAAATTCATTATAATCTCCACTTTTATTGACAATAACACATGATAAAATTGTATCTAGCATGGTTGGGGTTAGGGTTGAGGTTAGGGGTAGGGTAAGGATTAGGGTTAGGGTTTAGGTTAGCTTCTTTTTTTCTAAAATTCATTATTAATCTCAACTTTTATGAACAATAACATGTGATAAAATATTATCTAGCATGGTTAGGGTTAGGGTTGGGGTTAGGGTTAGGGTAAGGGTAAGTGTTAGGATAGAGGTAATGGTTAGGGTTAGGGTTAGGGTTAGGGTTAGGGTTAGGTTTTGCGTCTTGTTTGTAAAAATTCATTAATGATCTCCACTTTTATGAACAATAACACATGATAAAATTGTATCTAGCATTGTTAGGGTTAGGGTTAGGGTAAGCTTCTTTTTTTTAAAATTCATTATTAATCTCAACTTTTATGAATTATAACACATGATAAAACTGTATCTAGCATGGTTAGGGTTAGGGTTGAGGTTTAGGGTAGGGTTAGGGTAAGGATTAGCTTCTTTTTTTTTAAATTCATTATTAATCTCCAATTTCATGAAAAATAACACTTGATAAAATTGTATCTAGCATGGTTAGGGTTAGTGTTGAGCTTAGGGTTAGGGTTAGGGCTTGGGTTAAGGTTAGGGGTAGGGTGAGGGTTAGGGTTAGCTTCTTTTTTTGTAACATTCATTATTAATCTCTCCTTTTATGAACAATAACACATGATAAAATTGTATTTAGCATGGTTAGATTTAGGGTTGAGGTTGGGGTTAGGGTTAGAGTTAGGTTTTGCTTCTGTTTTTTAAAATTCACTATTAATCTTGACTTTTATGAAAAATAACACATGATAAAAATGTATCCAGCAAGGTTAGGGTTAGGGTTGAGGTTGGGGTTAGGGTTAGGGTTAGGGTTAGGGTTGAGTTTAGGGTTAGGGTTAGGGTTAGCTTCTTTTTTTTTTTAAATTCATTATAATCTCCACTTTTATTGACAATAACACATGATAAAATTGTATCTAGCATGGTCAGGGTTAGGGGAGAGGTTAGGGGTAGGGTAACGATTAGGGTTAGGGTTGAGGTTAGCTTCTTTTTTTCCAAAATTCATTATTAATCTCAACTTTTATGAACAATAACATATGATAAAATATTATCTAGCATGGTTAGGGTTGAGGTTAGGGTAAGGGTAAGGGTTAGGGTTAGGATAGAGGTAATGGTTAGGGTTAGGGTTAGTTTTAGCTTCCTTGTTTTTTAAATTCATTATTAATCTCCACTTTTATGAAACATTACACATGATAAAATTGCATCTGGCATGGGTAGGGTTAGGGTTAAGTTTGGGGTTAGGGTTAGGGTTAGGTTTAGGGTTTAGGTGAGGGTTAGGGTTAGGGTGAGGGTTAGCTTCTTTTTTTTTTAATTCATTTGTGATCTCCACTTTTATGAACAATAACACATGATAAAATTGTATCTAGCATGGTTAGGGTTAGGGTTGAGGTAAGGGTTAGGGTAAGGGTAATGGTTAGGATTGAGGTTAGGGTTAGGTTAGGGTTAGGGTTAGCTTCTTTTTTCTACAATTCATTATTAATCTCCACTTTGAGGAACAATAACATATGATAAAATTGTATCTAGCATGGTGAGGGTTAGGGTTGAGGTTAGGGTTAGGGTAAGGGTTAGGGTTGAGGTAAGGGTTAGTGTTAGGGTTAGGGTTCGCTTCTTCTTTTTTTAAATTCATTATTAATCTCCATTTTTATGAACAATAACACATGATAAAATTATATCTAGCATTGTTAGGGTTAGTGTTGAGCTTAGGGTTAGGGTAAGGGTTGAGGTTAGGGTTAGAGTTAGGGTAAGGGTTAACGACTTTTTTTAAAAAATGCATTACTAATCTCCACTTTTATGAACAATAACACATGATAAAATTGTATCCAGCATGGTTAGGGTTAGGGTTGAGGTTGGGGTTAGGGTTAGGGTTAGGGTTAGGGTTAGCTTCTTTTTTTTAAATTCATTATTAATCTTCACTTTTATGAACAATAACACATGATAAATTGTATCTAGCATGGTTAGGGTAAGGGGTGAGGTTGGGGTTAGGGTTAGGGTTTAGGTTAGGGTAAAGATTAGGGTTAGGGTTGGGGTTAGCTTCTTTTTTTTTTAAATTCATTATTAATCTCCACTTTTATGAACAATAACACATGATAAAATTGTATCTGGCATGGTAAAGGTTAGGGTTGAGGTTGGGGTTTGGGTTAGGTTAGGGTTGAGATTAGGGTTAGGGTAAGGGTTAGGGTTGATGTTAGGGTTAGGGTGAGGGTAAGGGTTAGCTTCTTGTTTTTTTAAATCCATTATTAATCTTAACTTTTTTTAACAACAACACATGATAAAATTGTATCTAGCATGGTTAGGGTTATGGTTGAGGTAAGGGTTATGGTTGAGGTTAGGGTTAGGGTAAGGATTTGATTTAGGGTAGAGGTTAGGTTTAGGGTTAGGGTTAGGGATAGGGTTGAGGACAAGGTTAGGATTAAGTTGAGGGTAAGGGTTAGAGTTAGCTTCTTTTTTTTAAATTCATTATTAATCTCTACTTTTATGAAAAATAACACATGATAAAATTGTACCTAGCATTGTTAGGGTTAGGGTTAGGATTAGGGTTAGGTTTAGGGTAAGGCTTTAGGTGAGGGTTAGGGTTAGCTTGTTTTTTTTTTAAATTCATTATTAATCTCCACTTTTATGAACAATAACACATGATAAAATTGTATCTAGCATGGTTAGGGTTAGGGTTATTGTTAGGGTTAGCTTCTTTTTTTTAAATTCATTATTAATCTCCACTTTTATAAACATTAACACATGATAAATGTGTATGTAGCATGGTGAGGGTTAGGGTAAAGGTTAGGGTTATGGGTAGGGTTAGGGTTGAGGTTAGTGTTACGGTTAGGATTGGGGTTAGGTTCTTTTTTTTTAAATTAATTATTAACAATCACACATGATAAAATTTTATGTACCATGGTGAAGGTTAGGGTTGAAGTTGGGGTTAGGGTAAGGGTTAGGGTTAGCCTCTTTTTTTAAAATTCAATAATAATCTCCACTTTTATGAACAATAACACATGATACAATTGTATCTTGCATGGTTAGGGTAAGGGTTGAGCCTAGGGTAAGGGTTAGGGTTAGGGATAGGGTGAGGGTAAGGTTAGTTTCTTTTTTTTTGAATTCATTATTAATCTCCACTTTTATTAACATAAACACATGATAAAATTGTATCTAACATGGTTAGGGTTAGAGTTGGGGTTAGGGTTAGGGTTAGGGTTGAGGTTAGGGTTAGAGTTAGGGTAAGGGTTAGGGTTGAGGTTTGGGGGAGGGTTAGGTTAAGGGTAAGGGTTATCTTCTTTTTTTTTTAATAAATTTTTAATCTCCACTTTTATTAACAACAACACATGATAAAATTGTATCTAGCATGGTTAGGGTTAGGATAAGGGTTGAGGTTGGGGTACAGGTTAGGGTTAGGGTTAGCTTCTTTTTTTTTAAATTCATTGTAAATCTCCACTTTTATGAACAATAACACATGATAAAATTGTATCTAGCATGGTAAGGGTTAGGGTTAAGGTTGGGGTTAGGGGATAGGGTTAGGGTAGAGGTAAGTGTTAGGGTTAGGGTTAGGGTTGATGTTAGGGTTAGGTTAGGGTGAGGGTTAGCTTCTTTTTTTTTATACAATTCATTATTAATGTCTACTTTGATGAACAATAACATATGATAAAATTGTATCTAGCATGGTAAGGGTTAGGGTTGAGGTTAGGGTTAGGGTTAGGGTTAGGGTTAGGGTTAGGGTTAGCTTCTTTGTTTTTTTAATTCATTATAGATCTCCACTTTTATTAACAATAACACATGATAAAATTGTATCCAGCATTGTTAGGGTTAGGGTTGAGGTTGGGGTTGGGGTTAGAGTTAGGGTTAGGCTTAGCTTCTTTTTTTTTTAAATTCATTATTAATCTCCACTTTTATGAACAATAAAACATGATAAAATTATATCTAGCATTGTTAGGGTTAGTGCTGAACTTAGGGTTAGGGTTAGGGTTTGGGTAAGGGGTGAGGTTTGGGTTAGGGTTAGGGTTAGGGTTAGCTTCTTTTTTTTTAAAATTCATTATTAATCCCCACTTTTATGAACAATAACACATGATAACATTGTATCTAGCATGGTTAAGGTAAGGGTTGAGGTTGGGGTCAGGGTTAGGGTTAGGGTTGGGCTTAGGGTTAGGGTTAGAGTTTGGGTTGAGGTTAGGGTTAGGTAAGGGTTAGGGTTAGGTTCTTTTTTTATACAATTCATTATTAATCTCCACTTTGATAAACAATTACATATGATAAAATTGTATCTAGCATGGTAAGGGTTAGGGTTGAGGTTAGGGCTAGGGTTAGTGTTAGGGTTAGCGTTGAGGTTAGGTTTAGGGTTAGGGTTAGTGTTAGGGTTATCTTCTTTTCTATATTAATCTCCACTTTTATGAACCATAACACATGATAACATTGTATCTAGCATGGTTAAGGTTAGGGTTGAGGTTGGGCTCAGAGTTAGGGTTAGGGTTGAGCTTAGTGTAAGGGATATGGTTAGGGTAAGGGTTAGGGCTTTGCTTAGGGTAAGGATTAGGGTGGGGTTTGGGGTTAGCTTCTTTTTTTTGCAATTCATTATTAATCTCCACTTTTATGAACAATAACACATGATAAAATTGTATCTAGCATGGTAAGTGTTTGTGTTGAGGTTTGTGTTTGGGTTAGGGTTAGGGTTGAGGTAAGGTTTAGGGTAAGGGTTAGGGTTGAGGTAAGGGTTTTGTTAGGGTTAGGTTTAGCTTCTTTTTTTCCACAATTCATTATTAATCTCAACTTTGATGAATAATAACATATGATAAAACTGTATCTAGCATGGTAAAGGTTAGGCTTGAGGTTAGGGTTAGGAGACGGTTAGGTTTAAGTTAGGTTTAGGGTTAGGGTTAGCTTGGTTTCTTTTTAATTCATTAAAAATCTCGACTTTTATGAACAATAACACATGATAAAATTGTATCTAGCATGGTTAGGGTTAGGGTTGAGGTTAGAGTTAGGGTTAGGGTTAGGGTTGAGGTTAGGGTTAGGGTTAGGGTTAGTGTTAGCTGCTTTTTTTAAATTAATTATTAATCTTCACTTTTATGACCAACAACACATGATAAATTGTATCTTCATTGTTAGGGTTAGGGTTGAGATTGGGGTTAGGGTAAGGGTTAGGGTTAGCTTCTTCTTTTTAAAATTCATTATTAATCTCCACTTTTATGAACAACAACACATGAGAAAATTATATTTAGCATTGTTAGGGTTAGTGTTGAGCTAAGGGTTAGGGTTACGGTTG
Source organism: Euprymna scolopes (assembly GCF_053919585.1). NCBI lineage: Eukaryota > Metazoa > Mollusca > Cephalopoda > Sepiida > Sepiolidae > Euprymna > Euprymna scolopes. The sequence goes on from NC_136527.1 coordinate 120,576,667, forward strand.
AGGTTAGTGTTAGGGTTAGGGTAAGGGTTCACTTCTTTTTTTTAAATGCATTATTAATCTGAACTTTTATGAACAATAACACATGATAAAATTGTATCTAGCATGGTAAAGGTTAGGGTTTAGGTTGGGGTTTTGGTTAGGGTTAGGGTTGAGTTTAGGGTTAGGGTTAGGGTTAGGGTTGAGGTTAGGGTTAGGGTAAGGGTTAGCTTCTTTTTTTTTTAATTCAATATTAATCTCCCCTTTTATGAACAACAACACATGATAAAATTGTATCTAGCATGGTTAGCGTTAGGGGTGAGGTAAGGGTTAGGGGTGAGGTAAGGGTTAGGGTTAAGGTTAGGGTTAGGGTAAGGATTAGGGTTAGGGTTGAGGTTAGGGTAAGGGTTTGCTTCTTTTTTTTTCAATTCATTATTAATCTCCACTTTTATGAACAACAACACATGATAAAATTGTATCAAGCATGGTTAGGGTTAGGGTGATGGTTGAGGTTGGGGTTAGAGTCAGGGTTAGGGTTGAGGTTCGTGTTAGGGTTAGGGTAAGGGCTATTTTTAGGGTTAGGGTTAGGGTTAGCTTCTTTTTTTTTACAATTCATTATTAATCTCCACTTTTATGAAGACATGATAAAATTGTATCTTGCATGGTTAGGGTTCGGGTTGAGGTTAGGGTTAGGGTTAGGGTAAGGGTTGAGGTTAGGGTTAGGGTTTCGGTTAGCTTCTTTTTTTTAAAATTCATTGTTAATCTCCACTTTTATGAACACCAAAACATGATAAAATTGTATCTAGCATGGGTAGGGTTAGGGTTGACAAAAGAGTTAGGGTAAGGGTTAGGGTTAGCTTCTTTTTTTAAAAATTAATTTTTAATCTCCACTTTTATGAACAACAACACATGATAAAATTGTATCAAGCATCGTTAGGGTTAGGGTTGAGGTTTGGGGCAGGGTTAGGGTTAAGGTTAGGGTTAGGGTTGAGGTTAGGGTTAGGGTTAGAGTGAGGGTTAGGGTTAGGGTTAGCTTCTTCCTTGTTACAATTCATTATTAATCTCCACTTTTATGGACAACAACACATGATAAACTTGTATCTAGCATGGTTAGGGTTGAGGGTTATTGTTAGGGTTAGGTTTAGGGTTAGGGTTAGCTTTTTTTTTTTTCAAAGTAATTTTTAATCTCCACTTTTATGAACAACAACACAATAAAATTGTATCTAGGTTAGGGTTAGGGTTGAGGTTGGGGTTAGGATTAGGGTTAGGGATAACTTCTTTTTTTTTAAATTCATTATTAATCTCCACTTGTATGAACAACAACACATGATAAAATTCTTTCTAGGTTGAGGTTAGGGTTTGGGTTAGGGTTAGGGTTAGGGTTGAGGTTTGGGGGTAGGGTTAGGGTTAGGGTTAGCTTCTTTTTTTTAAAATTCATTTTTAATCTCCACTTTTTTGAACAACAACACATTATAAAATTGTATCTAGCATGGATAGGGTTAGGGTTGAGGTTGGGGTTAGGGTTAGGGTTAGGTTTTGCGTCTTGTGTGTAACAATTCATTATTAATCTCCACTTTTATGAACAATAACACATGATAAAATTGTATCTTGCCTTGTTAGGGTAAGGGTTGAGGTTGCGGTTAGGATTAGGGTGAGGGTTAGCTTCTTTTTTTTTTAAATTCAGGATAAATCTCCATTTTTATGAGCAATAACCCATGATAAAATTGTAAATAGCATGAATAAGGTTAGGGTTGAGGTTAGGGTAAGGGTTAGGAGTAGGGTTGAGGTTAGTGTTAAGGTTAGGGTTAGGGTTTGGGTAGCTTCTTTTTTTTTGAAATTCATTATCACTTTTATGAACAATGACACATGATAAAATTGTATCTTGCATGGTTGGGGTTAGGGTTAGGGTAAGCTTCTTTTTTTTAAAATTCATTATTAATCTCCGCTTTTATGAACAATAACACATGATAAAACTGTATCTAGCATGGTTAGGATTATGGTTGAGGTTTAGGGTAGGGTTAGCGTAAGGGTTAGCTTCTTTTTTTTTATATTCATTATTAATCTCCAATTTTATGAAAAATAACACTTGATAAAATTGTATCTAGCATGGTTAGGGTTAGTGTTGAGCTTAGGGTTAGGGTTAGGGTTAGGGCTTGGGTTTAGGTTAGGGGTAGGGTTAGGGTTAGGGTTAGCTTCTTTTTTTGTAACCTTCATTATTAATCTCTACTTTTATGAACAATAACACATGATAAAATTGTGTTTAGCATGGTTAGATTTAGGGTTGAGGTTGGGGTTAGGGTTAGGGTTAGGGTTGGGGTTGAGGTTAGGGTTAGGGTTATGGTTAGGGTTAGCTTCTTTTTTTAAAAATTAATTTTTAATCTCCACTTTTATGAACAACAACACATGATAAAATTGTATCAAGCATCGTTAGGGTTAGGGTTGAGGTTTGGGGCAGGGTTAGGGTTAAGGTTAGGGTTAGGGTTGAGGTTAGGGTTAGGGTTAGAGTGAGGGTTAGGGTTAGGGTTAGCTTCTTCCTTGTTACAATTCATTATTAATCTCCACTTTTATGGACAACAACACATGATAAACTTGTATCTAGCATGGTTAGGGTTGAGGGTTATTGTTAGGGTTAGGTTTAGGGTTAGGGTTAGCTTTTTTTTTTTTCAAAGTAATTTTTAATCTCCACTTTTATGAACAACAACACAATAAAATTGTATCTAGGTTAGGGTTAGGGTTGAGGTTGGGGTTAGGATTAGGGTTAGGGATAACTTCTTTTTTTTTAAATTCATTATTAATCTCCACTTGTATGAACAACAACACATGATAAAATTCTTTCTAGGTTGAGGTTAGGGTTTGGGTTAGGGTTAGGGTTAGGGTTGAGGTTTGGGGGTAGGGTTAGGGTTAGGGTTAGCTTCTTTTTTTTAAAATTCATTTTTAATCTCCACTTTTTTGAACAACAACACATTATAAAATTGTATCTAGCATGGATAGGGTTAGGGTTGAGGTTGGGGTTAGGGTTAGGGTTAGGTTTTGCGTCTTGTGTGTAACAATTCATTATTAATCTCCACTTTTATGAACAATAACACATGATAAAATTGTATCTTGCCTTGTTAGGGTAAGGGTTGAGGTTGCGGTTAGGATTAGGGTGAGGGTTAGCTTCTTTTTTTTTTAAATTCAGGATAAATCTCCATTTTTATGAGCAATAACCCATGATAAAATTGTAAATAGCATGAATAAGGTTAGGGTTGAGGTTAGGGTAAGGGTTAGGAGTAGGGTTGAGGTTAGTGTTAGGGTTAGGGTTAGGGTTTGGGTAGCTTCTTTTTTTTTGAAATTCATTATCACTTTTATGAACAATGACACATGATAAAATTGTATCTTGCATGGTTGGGGTTAGGGTTAGGGTAAGCTTCTTTTTTTTAAAATTCATTATTAATCTCCGCTTTTATGAACAATAACACATGATAAAACTGTATCTAGCATGGTTAGGATTATGGTTGAGGTTTAGGGTAGGGTTAGCGTAAGGGTTAGCTTCTTTTTTTTTATATTCATTATTAATCTCCAATTTTATGAAAAATAACACTTGATAAAATTGTATCTAGCATGGTTAGGGTTAGTGTTGAGCTTAGGGTTAGGGTTAGGGTTAGGGCTTGGGTTTAGGTTAGGGGTAGGGTTAGGGTTAGGGTTAGCTTCTTTTTTTGTAACCTTCATTATTAATCTCTACTTTTATGAACAATAACACATGATAAAATTGTGTTTAGCATGGTTAGATTTAGGGTTGAGGTTGGGGTTAGGGTTAGGGTTAGGGTTGGGGTTGAGGTTAGGGTTAGGGTTATGGTTAGGGTTAGCTTCTTTTTTTTAAAATTCATTATAATCTCCACTTTTATTGACAATAACACATGATAAAATTGTATCTAGCATGGTTGGGGTTAGGGTTGAGGTTAGGGGTAGGGTAAGGATTAGGGTTAGGGTTTAGGTTAGCTTCTTTTTTTCTAAAATTCATTATTAATCTCAACTTTTATGAACAATAACATGTGATAAAATATTATCTAGCATGGTTAGGGTTAGGGTTGGGGTTAGGGTTAGGGTAAGGGTAAGTGTTAGGATAGAGGTAATGGTTAGGGTTAGGGTTAGGGTTAGGGTTAGGTTTTGCGTCTTGTTTGTAAAAATTCATTAATGATCTCCACTTTTATGAACAATAACACATGATAAAATTGTATCTAGCATTGTTAGGGTTAGGGTTAGGGTAAGCTTCTTTTTTTTAAAATTCATTATTAATCTCAACTTTTATGAATTATAACACATGATAAAACTGTATCTAGCATGGTTAGGGTTAGGGTTGAGGTTTAGGGTAGGGTTAGGGTAAGGATTAGCTTCTTTTTTTTTAAATTCATTATTAATCTCCAATTTCATGAAAAATTACACTTGATAAAATTGTATCTAGCATGGTTAGGGTTAGTGTTGAGCTTAGGGTTAGGGTTAGGGCTTGGGTTAAGGTTAGGGGTAGGGTGAGGGTTAGGGTTAGCTTCTTTTTTTGTAACATTCATTATTAATCTCTCCTTTTATGAACAATAACACATGATAAAATTGTATTTAGCATGGTTAGATTTAGGGTTGAGGTTGGGGTTAGGGTTAGAGTTAGGTTTTGCTTCTGTTTTTTAAAATTCACTATTAATCTTGACTTTTATGAAAAATAACACATGATAAAAATGTATCCAGCAAGGTTAGGGTTAGGGTTGAGGTTGGGGTTAGGGTTAGGGTTAGGGTTAGGGTTGAGTTTAGGGTTAGGGTTAGGGTTAGCTTCTTTTTTTTTTTTAAATTCATTATAATCTCCACTTTTATTGACAATAACACATGATAAAATTGTATCTAGCATGGTCAGGGTTAGGGGAGAGGTTAGGGGTAGGGTAACGATTAGGGTTAGGGTTGAGGTTAGCTTCTTTTTTTCCAAAATTCATTATTAATCTCAACTTTTATGAACAATAACATATGATAAAATATTATCTAGCATGGTTAGGGTTGAGGTTAGGGTAAGGGTAAGGGTTAGGGTTAGGATAGAGGTAATGGTTAGGGTTAGGGTTAGTTTTAGCTTCCTTGTTTTTTAAATTCATTATTAATCTCCACTTTTATGAAACATTACACATGATAAAATTGCATCTGGCATGGGTAGGGTTAGGGTTAAGTTTGGGGTTAGGGTTAGGGTTAGGTTTAGGGTTTAGGTGAGGGTTAGGGTTAGGGTTAGGTTTAGGGTTTAGGTGAGGGTTAGGGTTAGGGTGAGGGTTAGCTTCTTTTTTTTTTAATTCATTTGTGATCTCCACTTTTATGAACAATAACACATGATAAAATTGTATCTAGCATGGTTAGGGTTAGGGTTGAGGTAAGGGTTAGGGTTAGGGTAATGGTTAGGATTGAGGTTAGGGTTAGGTTAGGGTTAGGGTTAGCTTCTTTTTTCTACAATTCATTATTAATCTCCACTTTGAGGAACAATAACATATGATAAAATTGTATCTAGCATGGTGAGGGTTAGGGTTGAGGTTAGGGTTAGGGTAAGGGTTAGGGTTGAGGTAAGGGTTAGTGTTAGGGTTAGGGTTCGCTTCTTCTTTTTTTAAATTCATTATTAATCTCCATTTTTATGAACAATAACACATGATAACATTATATCTAGCATTGTTAGGGTTAGTGTTGAGCTTAGGGTTAGGGTTAGGGTAAGGGTTGAGGTTAGGGTTAGAGTTAGGGTAAGGGTTAACGACTTTTTTTAAAAAATGCATTACTAATCTCCACTTTTATGAACAATAACACATGATAAAATTGTATCCAGCATGGTTAGGGTTAGGGTTGAGGTTGGGGTTAGGGTTAGGGTTAGGGTTAGGGTTAGCTTCTTTTTTTTAAATTCATTATTAATCTTCACTTTTATGAACAATAACACATGATAAATTGTATCTAGCATGGTTAGGGTAAGGGGTGAGGTTGGGGTTAGGGTTAGGGTTTAGGTTAGGGTAAAGATTAGGGTTAGGGTTGGGGTTAGCTTCTTTTTTTTTTAAATTCATTATTAATCTCCACTTTTATGAACAATAACACATGATAAAATTGTATCTGGCATGGTAAAGGTTAGGGTTGAGGTTGGGGTTTGGGTTAGGTTAGGGTTGAGATTAGGGTTAGGGTAAGGGTTAGGGTTGATGTTAGGGTTAGGGTGAGGGTAAGGGTTAGCTTCTTGTTTTTTTAAATCCATTATTAATCTTAACTTTTTTTAACAACAACACATGATAAAATTGTATCTAGCATGGTTAGGGTTATGGTTGAGGTAAGGGTTATGGTTGAGGTTAGGGTTAGGGTAAGGATTTGATTTAGGGTAGAGGTTAGGTTTAGGGTTAGGGTTAGGGATAGGGTTGAGGACAAGGTTAGGATTAAGTTGAGGGTAAGGGTTAGAGTTAGCTTCTTTTTTTTAAATTCATTATTAATCTCTACTTTTATGAAAAATAACACATGATAAAATTGTACCTAGCATTGTTAGGGTTAGGGTTAGGATTAGGGTTAGGTTTAGGGTAAGGCTTTAGGTGAGGGTTAGGGTTAGCTTGTTTTTTTTTTAAATTCATTATTAATCTCCACTTTTATGAACAATAACACATGATAAAATTGTATCTAGCATGGTTAGGGTTAGGGTTATTGTTAGGGTTAGCTTCTTTTTTTTAAATTCATTATTAATCTCCACTTTTATAAACATTAACACATGATAAATGTGTATGTAGCATGGTGAGGGTTAGGGTAAAGGTTAGGGTTATGGGTAGGGTTAGGGTTGAGGTTAGTGTTACGGTTAGGATTGGGGTTAGGTTCTTTTTTTTTAAATTAATTATTAACAATCACACATGATAAAATTTTATGTACCATGGTGAAGGTTAGGGTTGAAGTTGGGGTTAGGGTAAGGGTTAGGGTTAGCCTCTTTTTTTAAAATTCAATAATAATCTCCACTTTTATGAACAATAACACATGATACAATTGTATCTTGCATGGTTAGGGTAAGGGTTGAGCCTAGGGTAAGGGTTAGGGTTAGGGATAGGGTGAGGGTAAGGTTAGTTTCTTTTTTTTTGAATTCATTATTAATCTCCACTTTTATTAACATAAACACATGATAAAATTGTATCTAACATGGTTAGGGTTAGAGTTGGGGTTAGGGTTAGGGTTAGGGTTGAGGTTAGGGTTAGAGTTAGGGTAAGGGTTAGGGTTGAGGTTTGGGGGAGGGTTAGGTTAAGGGTAAGGGTTATCTTCTTTTTTTTTTTAATAAATTTTTAATCTCCACTTTTATTAACAACAACACATGATAAAATTGTATCTAGCATGGTTAGGGTTAGGATAAGGGTTGAGGTTGGGGTACAGGTTAGGGTTAGGGTTAGCTTCTTTTTTTTTAAATTCATTGTAAATCTCCACTTTTATGAACAATAACACATGATAAAATTGTATCTAGCATGGTTAGGTTTAGTGTTGAGGTTAAGGTCAGGGTTAGGCTTAGGGATAGGGTTGAGGTTAGGGTTAGGGTTAGGGTAAGGGTAAGGGTTAGGGTTGAGGTTTGCGGTAGGGTTAGGTTTAGGGTTAGGGTTAGCTTCTTTTTTTTAAATTAATTTTTAATCTCCACTTGTATGAACAATAACACATGACAAAATTATATCTAGCATGGTTAGGGTTAGGGTTGAGGTTGGGGTTAAGGTTAGGTTTAGGGTTAGCTTTTTTTTAATTGCATTATTAATCTCCACTTTTATGAACAATAACACATGATAAAATTGTATCTAGCATGGTTAAGGTGAGGGTTGAGGTTGGTGTCAGGGTTACGGTCAGGGTAAAGGTTAGGGTAAGGGTTAGGGTTTAGGTTAGGGTTAGGATTAGGGTAAGGGTTGGGTTAGCTTTTTTTTTTTTTAAATTCATTATTAATCTCCACTTTTATGAACAATAACACATGATAAAATTGTATCTAGCATGGTAAGGGTTAGGGTAGAGGTTGGGGTTAGGTTAGGGTTAGGTTTGAGGTTAGGGTTAGGGTTAGCTTTTTGTTTTTTTTCAAATTATTGTTTATCTCCCCTTTTATGAACAACAACACATGATAATATTGTATCTAACATGGTTAGGGTTAGGGTTGAGGTAAGGGTTACGGTTGAGGTAAGGGTTAGGGTAAGGATTAGAGTTAGGGTTGAGGTTGCGGTTAGGGTTAGATTTAAGGTTTGCTTCGTTTTTTTTTTAAATTCTTTATTAATCTCCACTTTTATGAACAACAACACATGATAAAATTGTATCTAGAATGTGTAGGGTTAGGATGAGGGTTGAGTTTGGCGTAGGGTTCGGGTCAGGGTTAGCTTCTTTTTTTTTTAATTCATTTTTAATCTCCACTTTTTTGAACAAAACACATTATAAAATTGTACTTAGCATGGTTAGAGTTAGAGTTGAGGTTAGGGTTAGGGTTAGGGTTAGGGTTAGCTTCTTTCTTTTTTTAATTAATTATTAATCTCCACTTTTATGAACAATAACACATGATGAAATTGTATCTAGGATAGTTAGGGTTAGGGTTGAAGTTAGGGTCAGGGTTCGTGTTAGGGTTGGAGTTAGGGTAAGATAGGGTTATGGTAAGGATTAGCTTCTTTTTTTAAAATTATTTATCATCTCAACTTTTATGAACTATAACACATGATAAAATTGTATCTTGCATGGTTAGGGTTAGGGTTGAGGGTCTGTTTAGGGTTAGGGTTAGGGTAAGGGTTAGCTTCTTTTTTATTTTAAATTCATTATTAATCTCCACTTTTATGGATAATAACACATGAAAAAATTGTATCTAGCATGGTTAGGGTTAGGGTTAGGGTTGAGGTTGGGGTTAGGGTTAGGGTTGAGGTTCGGGTTAGGGTTAGGGTTGAGGTTATGGTATGGGTTAGGGTTAGCTTTTTTTTTAAAATGCATTATTAATCTAAATTTTGTGAACAGTAACACATGATAAAATTGTATCTAGCATGTTAGGGTTAGGGTAAGTGTTAGGTTTAGGGTTAGGGTAAGGATTGAGGTTAGGGTTAGGGTTAGGGTTTGGGTTAGGGTTGAGGTTAGGGTTAGGGTTAGGGTTAGCTTCTTTTTTTTTTAAATTCATTATTAATCTAAATTTTGTGAACAATAACACATGATAAAATTGTATCTAGCAGTGTTAGGGTTAGGGTGAGTGTTAGGTTTAGGGTTAGGGTAAGGATTGAGGTTAGGGTTAGGGTTTGAGTTAGGGTTGAGGTTAGGGTTAGGGTTAGGGTTAGCTTCTTTGTTTTAAAATTCATTATAAATCTCCACTTTTATGAACAACAACACATGATAAAATTGTATCGAGCATGGTTAGGGTAAGGGTTGCGGTTAGGGTAAGAGTAAGGGTTGAGGTAAAGGATAGGGTCAGGGTTAGGGTAAGAGTTAGGGTTTAGGTTAGGGTAAAGGTTAGGGTTAGAGTTAGCTTCTTTTTTTTTAAATTCATTATTGATCTCCACATTTATGAACAACAACACATGATAAAATTGTATCTAGCATGGTTAGGATTAGGGTTGACGTTAGGGTTGAGGTTTGGGTTTGGGTTTAACTTAGTGTTAGGGTTAGGGTTAGGGTTGAGGTTAGGGTTAGGGTAAGAGTTAGCTTCTTTTTTTTTTAAATTCCTTATTAATCTCCACTTTTATGAACAACAACACATGATAAAATTGTATCTAGCAGGGTTAGGGTAAGGTTGAGGTTGGGGTTAGGGGTAGGGTTAGGGTGAAGGTTAGGGGTTAGGGTTAGGGTTAGAGTTAGGGTAAGGGTTGAGGCTAGGGTTAGGGTTAAGGTTAGGGTTAGGGTTAGAGGTAGGATTGAGGTTAGGGTTAGGGTTAGGGTTGAGGTTAGGGTTAGGGTTAGGTTTATGGTTAGCTTCTTTTTTTTTAAATTCATTATTAATCTTTAATTTATGAACAATAACACATGATAAAATTGTATCTAGCATGGTTAGGGTAAGGGTTGGGGCTGAGTTTGGGGTTAGGTTTGAGGTTAGGATTAGGGTCAGGGTTAGGGTTGAAATTAGGGTTAGGGTTAGGGTACGGGTTAGGGTTGAGGTTAGGGTTAGGGTTAGGGTTAGTGTTAGGGTTAGGATTGAGGTTAGGTAAGGGGTAGGGGTAGGGTTTGCTTCTTTTTTTGTTTAAATTCATAATTATCTCCACTTTGTTAAACAATAACACATGATAAAATTGTATCTAGCATGGTTAGGATTAGGGTTAGGGTTGAGGTTATAGTTAGGGTTAGGGGTAGGGTGAGCTTCTTTTGTTTATATTCATTTTTAATCTCAATTTTATGAACAATAACATGATAAAATTGTAGCTAGCAGTGTTACGGTTAGGGTTGAGGTGAAGGTTAGGGTTAGTGTGAGGATTGAAGTTAGGGTAAGGGTTAGGGTTTGGGTTAGGGTTGAGGTAAGGGTTAGGGTTAGATTTAGGGTTAGCTTCTTTTGTTTTATAATTCATTATTAATCTCCACTTTTATGAACAACAACACATGATATAATTGTATCGAGCATGATTAGGGTTGCGGTTAGGGTTAAGGTAAGGGTTAGGGTTAAGGGTAGGGTTATGGTTAGGGTAAGGGTTAGGGTTTAGGTGAGGGTAACGGTTAGGGTTGGGGTTAGCTTCTTTTTTTTTAAATTCATTATTAATCTCCACTTTTATTAACAATAACACATGATAAAATTGTATCTAGCATGGTTAGGGTTAGGGTTGAGGTTGGGGTTAGGGTTAGGCTTAGGGTTAGGGTTGAGGTTAGAATTAGGGTTATGGTTAGGGTTACGGTAAGGGTGGATGTTAGGGTTGGGGTTTGTGTTAGGGTTAGGGTTAGCTTCTTTTTTTTTAAAAATTCATTATTAATTTCCACTTTTATGAACAATAAAATGATAAAATTGTGTCTAGCATGGTAAAGGGTTAGGTTTGAGGTTAGGGTTAGGGTTGAGGTAAGGGTTAGGGTAGGGTTAGGGTTAGGGTTGAGTTTAGAGTTAGGGTTAGGGTTAGCTTCTTTTTTTTAAATTCATTATTAATTTCCACTTTTATGAACAATAACACATGATAAAATGGTATCTAGGATTTATAGGGTTAGGATATAGGTTAGTGTGAGGGTCAGGGTTAGGTTTAGGTAAAGGGTTGAGATTAGGGTAAGGGTTAGGGGTAGGGTTAGCTTCTTTTTTTTGAATATTCATTATTAATCACCACTTTTATGAACAATAACTCATGATAAAATTGTATCTAGCGTGGTTAGGGTATGGGTTGAGATTTGGGTTAGGTGTAGGGTTAGGGTTAGCTTGTTTTTTTTTTTTAATTCATTATTAATCTCCACTTTTATTAACAATAACACATGATAACATTGTATCTAGCATGCTTAGGATCAGGGTTAAGGGTAGGGTTAGGGTTAGGATGAGGGTTAGGGTTGAAGTTAGGGTAAGAGTTAGGCTAGGGTTGAGGTTAGCTTCTTTTTTTTTTAAATTCATTATAAATCTCCACTTTTATGAACAACAACACATGATAAAATTGTATCTAGCATTGTTAGGGTTAGGGTTGAGGTTAGGGTTAGGGTTAGGGTTAGGGTTAAGGTTAGCTTCTTTTTTTTTAATTCATTGTTATTCCTCACTTTTATGAACAACAACACATGATAAAATTGTATCTAGCATGGTTAGGGTTAGGGTTGTGGTTGGGGTTAGGGTTAGGGTTTGGGTTAGCTTCTTTTTTTCTGAAATTCATTATTATTCCTCACTTTTATCAAAAATAAAACATGATAAAATTGTATCTAGCATGGTTAGGGTTAGAGTTGAGGTTGGGGTTAGGGTTAGGGTTAGGGTTAGGGTTAGCTTCTTTTTTTTTAATTCAGTATTATTCCTCACTTTTATCAAAAATAACACATGATAAAATTGTATCTAGCATGGTTAGGGTTAGGGGTGAGGTTGGGGTTAGGGTTAGGGTTAGCTTCTTTTTTTTTAATTCATCATTTTTCCTCACTCTTATGAACAATAACACATGATAAAATTGTATCTAGCATGGTTGGGGTTAGGGTTAGGTTTAGGGTTAGCTTCTTTTTTTTTTAAATTCATTAATGTTCCTCACTTTTATGAACAATAACACATGACAAAATAGTATCTAGCATGGTTAGGGTTAGGGTTTACACAACAAATATATGTTTAGAAATAAATGTTACAAAAGTCACCATTCGCAAATACACTGAGTAACACAGAATCCAAACATATTTTACCTCTTGTTCTGTTTTGCTTTTGTTTTACGGCATATCAATCTTTTTTCGTGTTATTTAATGCCGAATCGAGTAATTTTGTAACATTTATACATCTTCACGTTGTTTACATAATTATTATTTATGTTTTGTCTGTTTTATTTGCTTCTTTTACAGGCATTCATCATCTTCTAATGCCCACCGACAGGGCATACATATTTAAATACTATAAAAAATGGACACGACAATTTTTTTAATATTAAATAAAACACTTTGTTTCATTACTTACAATCTAATTTATTTAAAGAAATATTTATTTCCTATTTAAAGATTTTCAGTATATTTTATTTAACTGAAGAAATATTTATTGTTCATACATATAGTTTTTCCATTATTTTTATTACATTGTTAGGGGAAGTTTCAAAATAGTTAACCCCCCTCCCCATAGTAAGAATGGCTTTCAGCAGTATTCTTACAATAGCGGTATCAAAGTTTTTTTTTATTATTATTTTAAAACAAATTACAAAAAAAAAAAAGATTGAAGGCCATTTAATTTTTTTTTCATTAAATCGCTATTTAGGTGAAGGTTCAAAATAGTTAACCCTTCTCCCCATAACCGTTTTTTTTATGCAGTAAAATACTGTTTCAATAATTATGGTTTAAATAAATATTTATTCCTTATTTAAAGATTTACAGTATAATTTATTTAACCGAAGAAATATTTATTGTTCATACATATATTTTTCCCTTATTTTTTTACATGGTTAGGTAAAGTTTCAGAATAGTTAACCCCCCCTTCCATATTAAGAATGGCTTTCAGCATGATTCTTACAATAGTGTTATCAAAGTTTATTGATTTTTCTTATTTAACAAAAATTATAAAAAGATACAAGAACATTTTAAACATTTTTTTCATTAAATGGTTATTTAGGTGAAGATTTAAAATAGTCAAACCCTCTCCCCTTATTAAGAATGGCATTTTTATTATTTCAGCATGATGCTTACATTTTTCTTTATATAAAAAAAAGATACAAGAAAATGTTAAGCTCTTTTTTTTAAATTAAACTGTTAGATCAAAGATCGGAATAACTTACTTTATAGCCAATTAGCCAGCTGTATTAAAATGTTTTAGCATTTAATACCTAATAAGGTTTTCGCTTCAATTGTCACAAGCAGACGATATCGATTCAAAGGAGGTAATTCGTCAACAATTGTTTTAGCCGAATTTTACGGTAAAGTGTAGTGGATTGGTGGATATATTATACATATCCCCCAGTTTGTATTTATTTGCTTCCCCACTGAGCAAATTAGGCACAAGGCCGTTTTTTAATGTGGAGAGAGAGAGGGAGAGGGGAGGGAAATGGGGACCAGCTCCCGATGGGTGGGAAATGGGAGTTGGATAGGAACTGTTGGTATGAAGAGTTGCCCCTACATTGACCCAGGTAGATATGTGGGGTTACCCCCACATATGGTCTTTGCTTGCAGTATCTGTCGGAACAGATGGTATTTATTTGCTCCCCCACCGAGCAAATTAGGCACAAGGCCGATTTTTAATGTGAGGAGTGAAGGGAGGGGGAAGGGAAAAAGGGGACCAGCTCCCGAGAGGTGGGAAATGGGAGCTGGTTAAAGGTCAGGCATGTGGGGTTGCCCCCACATCTGGTATTTGCTAGTCATAGCTTGCAGCATCTGAAGAACAGATACTACACTTTGATCTTGTCGCCCGGGCCGCAAAGGGCGGGGGCCAGTGTATATACATATCCCCCAAGTTATTCATTTGATAAAAGCAATATTTAATGAGCATGGTTCTTCTTGCCAGGCAATGGGTTTACCTGAACCAACAGGTGATCCTCCAATAGATAATATGACTCGAAATACAAACGGGCCTAATGTTGAATTGTTAAACAATGAACAATTAGAGGTCTTTAATGCTATAATCAAGGCTGTCATGGCAACTGAAAAAGAAGTCCCACACAACAATTGCTTCTATTTAGATGCCCCAGCCGGATCAGGAAAAATCTTTTCATTCAACATGTTATATGATTACTTCACCTCCAGCAGTACTGTAACCGCCACTGCGGCATTGCTGCAATGCTACTAACTTCAGGGAAAACACTCCACAGTATATTCAAACTACCTGTACCTCTGACAGAAACCGGTGTCTGTAACGTTTCTCCTGTGTCAGAGCATGCTTCTTTTTTGAGAAAGGTAAAGGTATTCATCATAGACGAAGCCTCTATGATACCTAATCATGCACTGCTTGCTATAGATAGATGTTTACAAGATATAATGGGTAACGATAAAATATTTGGTGGAAAATTTCTCATACTTGGAGGTGACTTCAGGCAAATTTTGCCAGCAGTACCACATGGATCACCTACATCTATTATAGACACCTGTCTTAAAAGATGCCCATTGTGGCATCATTTCAGTCAATTACAACTAACACAAAACGTCAGAACTAACATAAATGAACAGGAGTTTTCTAGATGGCTCCTTCATCTTTGTAATGGTACACTAACGAGCAGTCTTAATGACGTTCCTGTAGATGCCATAGATGTTCCTGACTATTCGGTATGTAATGGTTCTCTAATCTCAGAAATATTTGATTGCAGCCCTCAAGAAATGGAAAATTGAATCATCATGACTCTAAAAAATACAGAATGTTTAACAGTAAATGTAGAAATTCTAAATAATATTCCCAGAGGCATAAATACATATTTAAGTGCAGATTACATCTCCGATGATGATGCTGAACTTCAAAATTATCCTATCGAGTTCATAAATTCATTAACTCCATCTGGAATGTTACCTCACCGACTTAATGTGAAAATAGGGGCAATAGTAATGCGACTGCGAAATTTATCCATAAATCAAGGACTTTGTAATGGAACTAGGATGAAAATAAAAGAATGTCATCAAAACAGCATCATTGCTATTTTAATTAATGGATCTAATAGAGGTTCCACAGTTATCATTTCAAGAATTACGTTAAAGCCAAGTGATACAAATGTTCCGTTTGCATTTCATCAGATACAGTTTGCAATATGATTAGCATATTCACTGACCATCAATAAAGCACAATGCCAAACTTTGGATAAGGTTGGTATATATCTTCAACAACCTGTATTTTCTCATGGTCAGCTGTATGTGGCATGTTCAAGAGCTCGATCTAAGCACAGTGTGAAATTTAAGGTAATGCAACTGCATAGAGATGATAATCAGGTCAGAAAGCGTGGTGTAACATATACTAAGAATATTGTTTACCGTGAAGAGTTATGAAAACAATCAGGAACAGCTATGGAATCTAAAAATTAACTTGGATGTAAATATGATTTTGGAAAAAAAATTAAAAAATTGCTTTCCTTATATTTAAAATTCATAATTTGATGAAAAAGTAGTGTACAGTTTTTTTTAACCTACCTCACATCATTTTGATTATCGAAAAATCAAAATTTAACTGTATTTCGTAAGATTTACAGAAACACTTCATTTCCTATGCATGTAATACACAAGAGTCTGAATATTATAACAGATTACAATGTTTTTATGGAAAAACTTTTGTACAGAAAATTCAAAGTGTTCTATTTATATTATCAGGAAGTTGTGATGCATTAATTGAAATCTATATCACTAATTCGACTTAAAAAATATTTGTGAATTTCCAAATCTTCATTAAATAAAATTCAAAATAAATATAAAAGTCTATTGCATATGTAAAAGTTGACGATTGCTTATTTAACTTCATTAAAAGTTATCAAAGTCAACCAAGAATTGCTCAATATTCTGGCTTAATGGATCATTTAGCAAGGAATGAAGATGGCGATTCTGGTGTACCAGTTATTCTACCATCTTCATTTACAGGAAGTCCTAGGAATCTTCAACAACTGTATCAAGATGCAATGGCAGTTTTCTGTAAATATGGAAAGCCAGACCTATTCCTTACCTATACATGTAATCCAAGATGTCCTGAAATATTAAACAACTTGGGGTCATCAGAACTTTCACAAAATCGATGTCAACAATGTCACACAGTTTTTTTTTAAATTCACAGTCTGACTCCCCAGAACCTGCTGACTGACCACTATTCTCACTCCAAGCAGCTGATCAACGTCCCTGTCACCGCCTCCTCAATCATCACCAGCACTTCCTGAGAATATCAACAGCATCAGTTACGATCGCATTGGCCACCAATAAAAGTTTTAACTACAGTTCTTTGTTTGTTCTACTTGCTTCCATACGTTCATTTTTGTAATATAACAATAAGGAATTTCTTATTGATGTGTTTTACAAGATTTTAACTACCGTGGGATTTCCACGGG
>NC_136527.1:120598186-120695686 GCF_053919585.1 Euprymna scolopes
TCCCCTGCTGATGTCCCCAGATCAACTCTGTGTGATATCGAGCTAACCTTATCCATGTGTCTCACACGTCATTATATAGCTTGTGGAGTAAAAAACAGTATCATTGGATGCATCATCTCATGGTGTGGAAGCTGTCATGTTACAAATGCAAGACAACAACAACATGTCTATGCATCCTCATCATGAGAGAAACTGAAATAAACACGGATTAAAAAGGAAACCCATGCAATAACATGGCTATGAGATTGACTACACCATTGGCCTACCCTGTCGCTCAAAAAGGAGAAGGTAATACTTGGGAGGAAGGCATTCCGACAATGAGACAGATTTAACTCAACTTAAAGACTAAATTTGTTTAGATTCAGAAAAGTTAGACACAAGGTCATTTCATAGTGATAGGTGCGTGCAAAATGAATGCCGATGCTCGAAATCTATTAATATTTTGACCCCTCTCGTTACTTAAAAATTCACCAAAACTCAGGAAATTAACCAATTTCAAAAATTTTCTGCTTTTATCAAATAATGATAACGGAATATAATGAACGCATTATTTTATTTACATGTTAGTGGAAATGTATTATTTCGGTTAAACAAAAGATGCATTTACTAAATTTTTGGTTTTCAGTAGTAAAAAAAAATGCATTCATTTATTTTTGATTTTTTATGAAAATAAAGCATCGTAAATTCTAATATTTTTTTATATTTAATTATTACAGGAATATTACAAAAAATGCCCCTGAAGTCCATATTAATGAATTCCATATAACTCAAAGAAAAATTAATTTCTTGGACTACCTATATTATCATTTGTTTATTTAATATTTTCAGACAAAAAATTATAATTGCAAAAATATTTCTTTTTTTTTTAGATTACAGGTTTCACATAATTTTTTACATGTAACGCTTTCATATTTTCCTTGCTTGCATGAATGAAACTTTTGACGTAACAATTTTTATATAATCTTGAAAAATACAAATTTTTATATAATCTTGAAAAATAAATTTTTTTATATAATCTTGAAAAATAATAATTTTTATATAATCTTGAAAAATAAATTTTTTTATATAATCTTGAAAAATAATAATTTTTATATAATCTTGAAAAATAGTAATTTTTATATAATCTTGAAAAATAATAATTTTTGTATAATCTTGAAAAATAATAATTTTATATAATCTTGAAAAATAATAATTTTTGTATAATCTTGAAAAATAAAAATAATTTTAAAACAGGAACATAGTAAAATAATTAAATTCAGAAATGGTATAAATGATACAAACGTTCAGGATAGGAATGTACGGATGCGCGTCTGGGGTTAAAAAGAAATCCAGCACCACTACCTTCCTTTTAATTACATAACGTCATTTACAGACATCCTTTTGATTGTCTCAGATTTGGGCTTCCATTATATCCATGTCTACAAAACTTCCATTTGTTGCAATGTTGTGAACGGCAGAATCCCTCAATTTTTTAGGCTAATTAACCTATTTTTTGTACAAATAAGTTCTTTTTATTTAGTTCAATATCTTAGGACTTTATTTTACTAATTATCTTTAAAATAGACCCAGAAAACTAATATTTATTTTTAAAGGATTTCTACAATGAATTTATTTAACTTCAAAATTTAGCTGAATTGGTTAACTCGCCATGAAAACATTTTTCATAACTTTTTTTTTTACGTGTACAAATATTTTTCCCCCTTTGGAAAATTAATTTTAGTCTTTAATTTTTCAAATACAATCAAAAAGTAGACGGAAACCTACAAAAAAATTTTGATAAATCGGCTTTCAAAACTTTGTCCCCCTATTTTTATTCATGTATTTTTGCCTGTACCTAAAAATGTAAGGGAGATAATTACATTTATTAAACTAATAATCATAGTGAAACTATTACAACTGATATTTTTATTCATGTATTTTTACTCGTACCTAAAAATGTAAGGGAGATAATTACATTTATTAAACTAATAATCATAATGAAAATATTACAACTGATATTTTTATTCATGTATTTTTACCTAAAAATGTAAGGGAGATAATTACTATTAATTAGATATTAATTTTTGCCCGTACCTACATAGTGAGAACTCACCTCCCAAAAAGAGACCATCCCATCAGCAACCCTTTATGAAGAAGAGAACAGAAAGCTACATTTTACAATATGAGAAATGCCTGGTATGATTGCTTCTTTAAACTGAATACATACCACAAATACCAGCTGTTAGACCGAAATTGAAAAATATGTCTAGTTGTGATCTACTTTAACTTAATATCAATTTAATGAAGATGAAACCTGTAATCGTTTTTTCTCATGTGAATATTAAAATGTGATAAATAAAATAAGACTAATTTTATCTGTCATAGTAACCAAAGAGATCGACCCTAATTCAAAAATGATTTCTCTTTGTGTTTTTTTTCTGTGAACCTATGATTCCGTCCGCCATATTGAATTTCAAATTAAGGTTGCAAATTCATTCACATTTGAAAACTTGTTTCTGTTATATCGTAGCACATAAATCAGATGATACAACAAAAAGTAAGTATTACTGCATGAATTCTGTATCTTTTTTATCAAATTTGCAGAACACGTTAAAAATGTAAGGAAGATAATTAGATTTATTAAACTAATAATCATAATGAAAATGTTAAAACGGATATTTTTATGGTAATTTTAAGAGTCGATTGCGTTTTCCCCTTACTGAATCCAAAATTGTACTGTAGCAAATATACATAAAAATTTTCTAACGTATTACAATATGTTCCAATTATATTTATTTTTTCAACAATAATGAATATATTGGCTTTTTGATAAGTATTACAAAAAGTACTAATTATTTTTGTTTTTTAAAATTGACGAATTTGTTGACTTAAATAAGAATACGTTTAAAAGTTAAATATCATCACATGAAATCTATTTTTTATTTTCAGGGTTTGCAGCAATCAACAGAAATCAATTATTTGATTAGAATGGATCTTTATTTTCCGTTGATGATATAAGAAAATCATACCATATTTGGAAATGTCCACATATAAATTTCGTGAAAATATCAGAAAGCAAAGAAATCATAGACTTGTTAAACACGTGACATCAAATTTGATGCAAAGAAGTTCAAAACATTGTTCTTCTTACGTGTATGAATTCTATTACATATAGCATTACCATCAATGTAAAAAATGCATAGAAAATTTAAAAATGCAAAAAAACTCCTGCATCTATAATGTTTAAGAAAAATACAAAACATCCGCTAAAACTAAAATCAGTAGAAATGAAAACATATTTTACTAACAAAGAATGTAAATGTTACAGAGTTTGGTTGGTTTTTGCTAATATACCAAAATTCGATAAATGCATGAAAAAATAGTTATGCAAAAAAAATCATACATTTATAATAAAAGAAAACTTGAAGTGTAAAGCGAAAATCGCAATGGTTAAGTAAAATAGAAAAAAAGGGATAAGAAAAACCAAAATTCTTTAATACATGTAGGTTGTTTTTATTATTAAAGAAATCACATTTGTTGCAACATATGCAACCACAGATGGGAGATAAACCAGATTCTTGTGAAGTATGTTGTTCTTCTTTTACACGGAAGTCACATTTGTTACAACATATGTTAACACATACAGGAGAGAAACCACATTCTTGTGAAGTATGTGGGTTTGCTTTTAGACAGAAGTCATCTTTGTTGCGACATATGTTCACACATACGGGAGAGAAACCACATTCTTGTGAAGTATGTGGTTCTTCTTTTGCACGGAAGTCACATTTGTGGCAACATATGTTAACACATACGGGGGATAAACCACATTCTTGTGAAGTATGTGGTTCTTCTTTTACACAGAAGTCATCTTTGTTGCAACATATGTTAACCCATAAAGGAGATAAACCACATTTCTGTGAAGTATGTGGTTCTTCTTTTACACGGAAGTCATCTTTGTTGCGACATATGCGAACACATACAGGGGAGAAACCATATTCTTGTGAAATTTGTGGTTATTCTTTTACAGATAAGTCAAATATGTTGCAACACACGTTAACACATACAGGTGAAAAACAGCATTCCTGTGAAGTATGTGGTTCTTCTTTTAGACAGAAGTCAAATTTGTTGCAACATATGCGAACACATACAGGAGAAAAACCACATTCCTGTGAAGTATGTGGTTCTTCTTTTACACAGAAGTCGCATTTGTTGGGGCATATGTCAACACATACGGGAGAGAAACCACATTCTTGTGAAGTATGTGGTTCTTCTTTTACATGGAAGTCGCATTTGTTGGGACATATGTTAACACATACGGGAGATAAACCACATTCTTGTGAAGTATGTGGTTCTTCTTTTACATGGAAGCCAACTTTGTTGCGACATATGCGAACACATACAAAATAGAGATCATATTCTTGTGAAGTGTGTTGTTCTTTTTTTCACACAAGGCAAATATGTTGCAACAAATGCATACTCATACAGGAGACACATGACATTCATACAAAAAGTTTATTTTAATTCATCATATCCATATACATATAAAAGACAAACGTGTATGCAGAAGACAAATATGTTGAACAAATAACGATTTTTTCGCCAAGATTAGACTCATAGTAGAATTTATATTTTTTTTATACAATTATTTCAATATTAGTTTTCATAATCCAGAGATATAAATATTTAATTACTGTAACGTATCATTTACTGGTTAAACGATGATGTTCAATAAAGTATAATATATTATGTTTTTGAAGAAATTTACTTCTGATTTAATATATTTGCGCTACAAGCTAATCAATGAATATAAAGTAATAAAGTAATTAATCAATATGTATGTGTCCGCCATTTTTACAATAAGCAATACTTTTTCTCTTGTGTTCTCGTGTAATTATTTGCTGTATCAGGTTTCCAGTTTTTTCTTCTACTCAACAAATGCCCCAGAGTGAGGTCCAGAATATATCTCTAGTTTTTGAAGTTGCATATAAATGCACGAGCAAATTATTTAAATATTATGTTGGAGTAACTCATTTGTGAAATAAGTGGGCGTGGCAGAAATATGCGACTATGGATTTCGTTTTACAATCAATCCCAATATGAATATAAAATAAATATTGCAATTTCCCTTTGTGCCCTTCTACTGTTGTGTTACAAGTCATGTCTCTTCATCAATAAACAGATGTATTTAAGCAATATACTTAATATCTACAATTACCATATGCTCGCTTGTATTAATAAAGTGACCTCAAACTGCTGAATATAGCTTATATTTAACTTTGTAACAGAAATATACAGTTATATAAGCTGTGTCACTAGGGCTATTTTCTAAGTAGATACAATGCTTTATGCCTGACCTTGATGACTGCCTATAAATAGAAAATACGAATTTCGAATCACCATGTACTAATTGTTTCTCTTATAACTGAAAAAACACCTGACAGCTAGCTACTGTAATTCCAATATATATTTTACCTCCAAGGCAACTGCCTTTATCTAACTTGCATGCCAAAAAAATAAAATTCCCAAACCAACCTTTACTTAAAACTGTAAATCCTAATGAAAATCTACTCTAATTTGTTAATAACCCCCGTCTCTTGAAAGCTAACAACCTCCCCCAGCTGCCACTAAAACTCCTACATTGCACACGCCTTTGTAGTGGAATCTCTAACTCCCAGCCCTTAACCTTCACATGCTGACCGCTTAATAGTCATCACTAAACATCTATACATTTCTACCTATAAGACATGCATTAGCGTTCATTCCTATCCAGTTAGGTACTTAACAGCCAAAATATGTACTCAGAAGCAAAGCGATCTGCATTACATAACAATGTCTCCTCTTAATTGAAAGCTAAAATTATCTTCCTTCAATAGTAGAAACACACTTAATACCTACAACTTCTACTTATTCGCATCTGAAAATTGTCCATATATCTATTTACTTAATTACACATGACTCAAAACTTACCTCCAGTTTTACCCGTACTGTAGTGCACTGACATTTTAACCCTCCTGTCATCTAAAATATGCAGAGATTGGGCACAATTCTTTGTTTAATTCTTTATACCTACTCATACCGTAACGTTATCCTATACCGAAGTTAACATATAAATAAACTAAAAATATAAAGGAAAAGCCTTAAAACACATAAACTCCTTTCAAACATGGCTTTCCGTTTTACAATCTAAATATGAAGATAAAATAAATATTGAAATTTCCCTTTCAAACAAGCCTGCTTACAAACATAGTTGCTTACACAGCATGAGCTTTACTTACCCCCGATATCCAGTAACAATGAAATAGCAATGCCCCTAAATCACTTTGAGGAGTGTAACTATTCAGCAGATATATAACCTCTACAAACTAACCCAGTAACACTAACCACACGAGGTCGAAGAAATACCTGGATTAGGACCCAGGCGCGGAGCAATCCCTCTCATTCCGACGGACCAAGTAGCCCTTCCCAGATCATCTGTCTAGGAGAAGGAAAACTGAAACTAAAACAAAGAGGAGGGAGACCTCTTCAGTCTTGGATGACAACATTCCTAAAGCTGGTGACTCAAAAAAAAATACCGATTTGCAAACGTAAACTATTTAAGGAGTAGATAGGCTCTGTCTATCGCCCGGCTTCAATGCTCCTTATTTGGCTATTATTCAGACACAGAGACGCTATCACAGTGATTCGACAGAAACACTCAGTGGTAGATTTTGTTTCTTGTCTAGGGCAATGACCGCAGTTTTCTCTATTCCCGACACATCCCACTCCTCAAAACTGTGAACTGGGGAGTGCTTGAGTACCACATACCTGTGCAATTAGATTCGGTTAACCGTCTTCCGGTGGGTTGAGGGTATAGGATTGAAAGTTCCTGACTGCTGTTTCCGACTGGTAGTACAGGTGCGCTATCTCTTTGGTAGCACTTAGAGCGGCTGATCCATCAACAGTTGTATAATATTGGGATGTTTGTAGTGCCATGTCGCGCATGGAAAGGGACCCCGCACTCATCCTCGGTTGGCTTTCCTGATGCCACAATCCTAGTTGATGAAAGGGCAGCTAACCCTAACCCTGACACTCTTTAAAACATATGATGACAGTACAATAAAAAATAAGCTTAAACCAGGTTTAGTGTAAAACAAATCCAACTTGATTCTTCCATTGAGTCTTGCATTCACGAACATCCGTGGGCTTATAAATAATTTATCTGATGTTGAAGCATTTCCCCTAACAAATACTCCCGATATCTTAGAACTAGGTGAGACTAACCTACACTCCTCCATCACCTCCAACTACTTTAACATGCCTGGATATCTCCCACTCTACCCTAAGAACTATTACAGACATATGCACGGACTTGAAGTCTACATTCTTAATACTCTCCCCTTGACTAGAGAAACAAACCTAGAAACGGATGATCAAGACTTTATGGGCTTTAGACTAAATATGCAACATAACATTAGGTACTTTTATTTTCTCTATCACTCTCTCCATAATAAACAATCTCTGACAACATAGACACAGCACTCTCCCTCGACACTAGCGCAGAAGTACATGTATTTGGTGACTTTAATGTCCACCACAGAAACTGGCTTGGATTCTCTACTTACACAGACGCAGCAGGCAACACAACACATAGCGTCTCTATGTCTCACTCCCTATCACAAATGGTTACGTTTCCAACGATTTTCCCTGACGAGAAAGAACACAACATTTCTAGATCTGTTTCTGACCACAGTTCCTGATGATTGTATAACGAATGCTGACAGCCCACTTGCGGACGCTGATCATGCGGTGATAATGGTTGAAATCGCCCTAAAATCTAGAACCAAAACTGTGGAGAAAGAAGTGGTTTACCGTAAAAGCGGCTGCGCGTTTGCGCCTGCAGAGCACAAATTGAGAATCAAGATGGTGCCCGCATGTATTTATGTGGAAAAAAGTCTCGTGGAATCTCGGGGAATCTCGTACCCTGATTCCATAAAACGAGGAAAGGAAAGCGGGACGACAGACGATTTTTAGTCACTAAAGCAAACGGACGTGTGGAAAAGAAGAGGTAGAAGAAAAGAGTGTGGTGAACGAAACAAACAACGACTCAGTTGAAAGTAGAGTTGTAACGAACACAAGCTATTCCGGCATGACGTCAGGATTTGACCCTAAGCTAATTCCCCTGTTTGAAAGTAGAGTTGTAACGAACACAAAAACTGAAGAGCCAATGCTCAAAACAACGAGATATTATAAAACGGCTGACTGGGAAGCCATCAGAAATATTATCAGAGATGCTCTATGGGGAAATATTTGTTCTCTTCCTGCTGAACAGTGCGCAAATGAGACGACTGAATGGTTCAAAACGGCAATTGAAGCACATGTTCCCATGCGGAAATTTTATAGCAAGCTCCACTCTTCCCAATAGTTTATTTCTACTTGCTCAACTGTCATTGCTCAAAGACAGCATGCATACCACAGATTTAACTGACATAAGTTCAGTTCAAACAGACTGAAGTATATAGAAGCTAGAAGTAACGTTAAGAAAGAAATAGCAACAACTAAGAGAATTTACTGTAACCATCAAAAAACGCATCGAAGCACAAAAAATTAGGAACTCGTGACTTCTGGAAAATCTACAACAGTGTAGTAAATAATGGGCAATCAACAATTCCCCCACAAATAAACAATCACGAGGTTGTTTGCTCAACAACCGAGAAGGCCAACATGCTTGCCAGTCGGTTTGCCTCAAACTCCACACTGGACCCTTGCAACCACTCCCTACCTGACTTTTTTTGCGGACAGACGCCACGATAGACGTTCTGAAAAGCATCCCTGCTAAGGTGAATGCTATCATAAAAAACCTTGACACTTCAAAAGTATGTGGATACGATCTCATCTTAGCTGTCCTATTAAAAAAGTGTTCAGCCGAAGTAGTTCCTGTTCTCTCCAAACTCTACAACAAATGCCTTAATGAATCTTGCTTTCCAGGCTGTTTGAAAACTGCTTCTGTGCTTCAAGAATTCTGGCGAAAGAACTGACCTATTAAATTATCGCCCCATTAGCCTCTTCCCACTTTTTGTCAAAATACTTGAGACCATAATTAATCATGCTCTAGCCCATCACCTTACAGATGCTAAACTTTTGACTGACCAACAATATGGATTTAGACAAGCCCGTTCCACAGTAGACATCCTAACTGTAATCTCTGAACGTATATACCACTCACTGGAAAAACGGGGGAGGGTAGCGCGGTAGCTCTAGATATATCTAAGGCTTTGGACAGGGTATGGCATGAGTGTCTCCTCAGAAAAACTAGATCATGATGTATCACTGGTAGAATACTTAACATAATTAAATCCTTCTTAAATAAGAGAAAAAAACAGGTTGTCCTTGACGGTCGTACATCTAAACAATATGATATAAATGCTGGAGTGCCCCAGGGGTCTATCTTTGGACCTCTATTGTTCCTAATATTCATAAATTACCTCCCCGACAAAATTGCCTCTGAGATGGGTATATATGCTGATGACATCACACTCTATAACAGGCACGACAGGAAAACAAATGAACATATAACTAAAGAAATGGCAGAACCACTAGAGGACGATCTCCAATCTGTAGTGGAATGGGGACAAAAATGGATAGTCACATTCAATGCCGCCAAGACTTAACTTGTTTCCTTCAATAATGGCAATAAGCCTTCTCTACCACCAATAGCAATGGCATACGACTCTTTATCTGAGAGTACATCTTTCAAACTCCTTGCCTTACCGTTCACAGGAGTTGGAACGATTTCAAAGAAAGCATTGCCAGAGCCGCTGCGAAGAAGGTAGGCTCTCTCTACGTATGAAAATTGTTAAATGGGAGAGAAAAAAATTTCTAAATTTCTTTACTAACTCAGTGCTTGAGAGATAAAGAAGTTTCATATAACATTCGAATTCCTATGGATCTCGTATAGCGTTAAAGTGTTAGCCCCAGGTTGTGCGCCTCTGGATTTCTGAGAACTTCTTGGAGCCATCGAATGTCTGCATGCCCAATCCTGTTGGCAGATGGCCATTATACTGCTCGGCACAAAAAAGTATGTAAGCACCTCCATAGGAAGATCTGCGGAACAGATAGCAGAACATCTGGGAACATGAACCACCACGATAACATCAAACGGAAAAGTGACCATGTTCTCGCTCAATATATGTCAACTTATGTCACGGTAACATATATTGAGCTAATTTCTAACAGTATTTTGTCTAGTTTATTATTTATAATACCTTTTCTCGAACTTACCCTCTCCGAGAGAGAGTCGGCCACCATTTTGAATTTTCCAATACATCGGTAAACACTGCATGTTTTTCGAGCTGAATAAACATGTTACATTGAATAAAAACACAAAAAATATATCCAGTTAGGTAGAAAAGTAACTTATCTTGCCTTTTGATGTTTGTACGCACTAAGTTTTTGACTTTTTTGTAACAATCTCACGCTTTTTGACCATTTCCAGCTTGACCCTTGACCTTGACCATTGTTTTTGACTGTGACCTTGCCGTCTGACCTTTGACCTTTATGAACACGTGACCTTGACCTGTGGCAACGAGGGGGGAGGCGGGGGGAAGCCATTGATGTTTGTACGCACTAAGTTTTTGACTTTTTGATAAAAATCTCATGCTTTTTGACCGTTTCCGGCTTGACCCTTGACCTTGACCTTTGTTTTTGACTGTGACCTTGACCCCTGACCTTTGACCTTTATGCACACGTGACCTTGACCTGTGGCCACGAGGGGGGAAGCCATTGATGTTTGTACGCACTAAGTTTTTGACTTTTTGGTAAAAATCTCACGCTTTTTGACCGTTTCCGGCTTGACCCTTGACCTTGACCTTTGTTTTTGACTGTGACCTTGACCCCTGACCTTTGACCTTTAATTTTATTTTAAAAATTACGAAAATTTTACCACTGTTTTGGAAAGTTGGGTAAAATTGCATTTTTCTTATATATCAAGGCAATGAAGATTTAAGAGACTCGGAACGCAAAGTTTAGATTAAGTCAACATTTATAGTCTATAGTGATAGTTTTTTGTTTTTTTTATAGAACAGTTGCTTAATTCGATGAGTTTTCGTAATTTTTAAATATTTTTATTGGATTGCAATAAAATTAAATATTTTTAATGTTTATAATAATTTTTTAAAGTTATTGAATTTTTTAATTGTTAAAAAGTAAAATAAAAAAAAAACCCTTACCTTTCCAGAAATTAATCGGGATGAATTCGTTTTTTTTCAAGGAAAACAACAAAATCAGTTAAATTACAAAATTAAGGTGCAATTTAAGGAAGTAGGTCCAACAGACAGGCCTCGTTCTCAAATTCGGCAAATTTAGATAAAAACCCGGTGAAGCTACCGAAAAGTAATCCTTTTGAATGAACATGGATATAAACAGTTTTTTTTTTTAAATTATTTTGTTAATTTTACCTCAAAACAAAATGTAAACATATATGAACAGTATATTTTAGAAAATAATTTAATTTTAATCAAAAATAGATTGTAAACAAAGAAAATGTTTTGTAAATAATTATTGAAAAATATTGCAAAGTTTTCTACCTGGTTCTTTGGGATAATAGAGGTGCCTTCCATCCCCCAAAAAGACAACAAACTAAATAAAAAAAAAAGGGCTTTAGTGTTTTTACTATTTTAAAACGCTTTTATTTTAAAGTTTCAAACACAAGCTAGTTGTTAACTTAGAACCACATTGAGGAAATTCTCCAGGGTTTAAATGCATTGTAATGCTTTTAATGAGGTTGAAAAACGTTTTTCAGCCGCCATATTACTTCCTTCTAGCCAAGCTGAACAACACTATCACGCTGTGTTAGCTCGTGTTGTGTGGTTGGTTAATAGAGAGAAACGAAAAGACGCGTGTTGTTAGTTTTAAATATAAAACATGGAGGACTTTATTTTCAGTGCGCATGCGTGGTTGTTACAAAACAAGGATTGTCATGAAACGAAATGATAACGTTGTTACAAAACTAGGATTGTAACGAAACGAAACGATAACATCGTTACATCCCCCCTTTACCAATATGAAGATTATGATATTGAGCATATTCAATATATGATAAAAGGTAAGGGCTAATTCAGGGTAGACTGCCTGAATAGCTACAGCGAAGCAGGGGATTATTCTGCCCCATGAATTGCTTGCTCTACTGGTCTAGAAAATGTTCACAAGTTCATTTTTGATGGTGGTCGTACCATCCTGCCACTGCGAGTGTATTGTTGGGAGTCTCTTTGTGGAGACTGAGTTGTACATGCAGGTGGTTCTGCAAATGTTACATGCTTTGGCGTTTGTGGTGGTGTTGGCCTTATTGGAGCACTCCTAATATGCTGCTGGTTTCTCCGTAGCATATATCCGTTTGCAGTTTGTAGGAGATATGATCGGGGACCATCTGCTTGAGAAGCTACGGTTGCTAAGTCCCAGTTTCCGTGTGTAGGGTTTTGTGCTCTTACCCTCTGGCCAGGATATAAAGGTGCTAGGTCTTCCTTGAGCGCATGCTGGTCAAAATATTTCTTTTGCTTGTGTTGCCTTTGTTTAAAAGCATCATATATTTGATCCTGATCTTGCTGGTTGTTTTCTATTTTTGTTGCAATTGGGGATTGGATTCGTCTACCCATGAGTAGCTGTGCGGGGCTGGGTATGGCGTTTGAGATAGGTGTGCAGCGCCAGTGCAACAATGCAATTTCGGGTGTTGTCCTAGATTGCTTGGCCTTTTTGAGGATGGTCCTTATCTGGCGCTCTATGAAACCATTTCCCTGTGGTCTTCGAGGTGAGGTGGTCTGATGGTTGAAACCCAATTCTGTGGCAAATTCATGGTAAAGGGCGCTTGAGAAGTACGGCCCGTTGTCACTAACCACTTTTGACGGTATGCTAAACTCCACAAAGGTTTTTTGCGTTATTTTTATGACAACACTTCTCGGTGAGTGGGCAGGTAACTGTTTGATAACAGGGTACTTGGAGTAGTAGTCTGCTATGATCAGCCATTGATGTCCATGGAGCTCGAAAAGGTCTGTTCCAACTACATCCCATGGCTTTGTCGGAATGTTGTGCTGCAGAAGAGGCTCGGACATTTGTGATGGCTGATGTTGTTGACAGATGCTACATGAGCTTGTGAATTGTTCGATGTCTCTGTTTATATTTTTCCAATAGACAGTGTCTTTGGCTAGGAGTTTGGTTTTCTTCTGTCCTAAGTGAGCGGTGTGGAGTTGCTTTAGGATATCTTCTTGGAAGGTCTGAAGAATGACAATTTGTTGTCCTTTAAGGATAAGGCCGTCATCAATTGATAGCTGATCTCTTAGGCTCCAGAATTCTCTGATATCGGTAGGCAGTTGCTTGATTGTCTCAGGCCATCCCATGACAATGGTATCTCTTAGCTGGTTAAGCAGAGGGTCAGCTGTTGTGCAGTCTCTCAGTTTTTCAATGCGGTCAGCAGAGAAACGAATGGTGTCAACTCGAACATCCAGATCGATAGGGTCCGAATTACCAGGTGATGGCAGGCGTGATAACCCATCAGCCAATATGTTTTCGGATCCCTTGTTGTAGGATAATCTGAAATTATATCCCTGTAGCTGGATGAGCATTCGTTGTAGGCGAGCTGGAGCTGAGGTGAGAGGTTTGTCAATGATCATGACAAGAGGTTTGAGGTCAGTGACAATTTGGAAACCATGACCGTATAAATATGTGTGGAATCTATGTGTGCCAAACACGATTGCCAGTAGTCCCCGCTCGATACATGCGTATCGTTGTTCTGTTTGTGTCAGACTCTTGCTTGCGTATAAGACAGGCATTAAATTGCCAGCTGAGTCTGGTTGTAGAAGCGCTGCTCCTATTCCATGAAGACTTGCGTCACAGTGTAAGTAGATTGGGCGCTTGGGGTCAAAGTAGTGAAGCAGGGACGTTTCAGACACTTCACTCTTCAGGTTTTTGAAAACCGTCTGGTGGTGTGGCTCCCATTGGAATTCTGACTCTTTATGAAGTAAGTCACGTAATACAGTGGTTTTTGAGCTGAAATCCTTAATAAAGCGGGATAGGTATGTCATTACACCTAGAAACTGTTGCAGTTCTGTTTTATTGCGTGGTTCTGGCATTTCCTGTAGGTCTCGTACCTTTGCTGGGTCAGGTTTCATTCCAGAATGGGTGTATATATTTCCGAAGAAGGAGATTTCCTGGCGTTTTATCTCGCATTTCTTGGAATTCATTGTGAGGCCCTCTTGTGTGGCGACTTCCATGAGGTGCCTTAGGTTGTTGTCATGTTCACGTTCTGTTGAGCCATATACAACAATATCATCCGCTATACCGCATGCTCCTGTGCACTTCTCAAGTATTCTGTCCATCTCGAGCTGGTAGATGTCTTGGCTCACGTTTAAACCAAATGGAAGTCGTTGGAAGCAGAAATGGTGTTTGAAAAGTTGTCAGGATCTGGCTTTCCTGGTCAAGCTTTATAGACCAGTATCCTGCCTTAGCATCCAGTTTTGAGAAATATTTTGCACCTGCAAACCGGTGATTGAGTTCCTCAACTGTTGGGATTTGATGATACGGCCACATTAGGGCTTTGTTTAGTGCCCTTGGGTCTAAGCAGACCCTTATTGTGTTGTCGCGTTTGGTTACATATGTAAGGGAGGTTACCCAGTCAGTTGGCTCCTCAATATGACGAATGACATTCTGTGACTCCATCTTGTCTAGTTCAGCCTTGATCTTCTCCCGCATGGCTATTGGCGTTCTTCTTGGTGCGTCTATGTGGCATGGAGTGTTAGGGTTGACAGTGAGCTTGTGTGTTTTCTTGAACTCGCCAATGCGGTCGAATCTGTCGTGGTATAAACGCATCAGATCATCTATGCTGTTGATAGGTTGTTGCTGAACGGATATGGCACAGTTCATTGTCACAACGTTGAAGGCTACAGATGTTGGCAGGCCCAGTATAGCTGGTCCTGGAGTGTTGACCACATGAAATTGAGTGTTGAGCCATGAAGAGTCCTTGTATTTGCACCTGATGTTTGTGGTGCCATGGCATTTTATTTCAGTGTTGCTGTATGCTGTCAGTACGCATTTCGTTGGGTTTAGTGATCCAGGTATTGGGTTTCCGTCTTCGTTCATGGCGGAGGGGCACATACTGCGGAATATGCGTAAAGGTAGTGTGTTTGGCTGTGCACCCGTGTCTACCTTCAGTTTGAGGCTGTGCGTACCTGGGTGGTCTGTCAATATAACGTTGATATTGACAAACGCTTCATTTTGTGTTGTTTTTTGTTTGTGCAGTGGATGTTCACTGTTAATAGTGCTGAATGTGAGGTGCTCCATCGACGCATGTAGTTTTGTTGTGGCTCGGTCGTCATGTTCAGCAACGCTGTCGACTTTTCGCCTGTTCCATGTTGTCTGTGCTTTGGCTGGCTGCGGCTTTTGTGCCAGGGTTTTTCTTGTTTCCTGGGTCTGAGTCTCGCTGAGAAGCACAATTTGGCCCAATGGCCCATTTTCCCGCAGGAGCTGCATATGTCGTTCTTGGCAGGGAAATGCTCCTTGCCAAACCGGTGGTCCCCTTCACAATTTTTACACAAGTTGCTGGTATTTCTGTTGCCTTCCTGGCGTTCGCGACCACCGCGATTTATGGTGTCTATCTGTGACAGGCCATGTAGTTGGTGTATTTTGTTTATATACACGTCTGAAGCCTCATATGTGCGTGCCAATTTCACAGCCTCTTCTGTTGTGTAGCACTTTGGCTTGTTCAACAGTTCTTTTTGTAAGTCTGGTATGGGCGTGTTGGCTATCAGTATTTCTACTAAACGTTCGTTTATTTCATGGGCTGTGAAATCGCATTTCTTCGCCTGTAAGCGACACCTGTTTAGAAATATGTCTGTCGTCTCGGTAGGTTTTTGTTGGTATCTACTGAGTTCGAGCCTACATATACGGTGGTTGGTTGCCGGTTCCAGCTGCTCCAAAATGCGTTGAAAATTTTGTTGACGTCTCTCCGGTCTTCGTTTGACATAGACCAACTGTTGTATCTACGAATTCCTTCCTCGCCAGTTGCGAGTAGAATGATAGGCACTTTCTCTTCTTCTTTAGTTCCCTTCGCTGTGAAATAAAGTTCCAAACGTTGAATATCTTGAATGACTCTGCAGTGTTAGGCGAGTCGCAGTTGAGAATGGGAACTGGTACCGATATATTAGCCATTGCGAGCTTCAACGAGCGTGTGTGTGTGTGTTTTACGAAGTTTTGGTTCGAAAAGAAAAGAGAAAAAAAATATAATGTCTTACTTTTATCGTTGTTTTATTTTATTTTTCCCTTTATTTCGCCGCTGTCACCATGTCATGCTGTGTTAGCTCGTGTTGTGTGGTTGGTTAATAGAGAGAAACGAAAAGACGCGTGTTGTTAGTTTTAAATATAAAACATGGAGGCCTTTATTTTCAGTGCGCATGCGTGGTTGTTACAAAACAAAGATTGTCATGAAACGAAATGATAACGTTGTTACAAACCTAGGATTGTAACGAAACGAAACGATAACATCGTTACAGCAATAACGGCAAAGTGCATCGTTCGTGAGAAAAATCGAAATGTTTATGAAGTCTGTTGATATCGCCGAAGCTTTTAACATCGTAATTCAAAAATGCGTTTCATAAAAAATGTGAAGAAGAGAATAAAATTTTTTAATGTGAGTGAATATAGCTAAAACTTTGTGTTTATAATTATTTAGGTTGGTATGGAAAAGGTTTGGGTTTTTTTTTCTTTCGAAGGCAGTTGTGTTTACGTTTTAGCTAAAATAAAGATGGTGGACAATAGATAACCGACGCACGTGTGTTGGGCGGTAAATATTTGAGAATGAGACGAAAAAGTATTTTTTTTCTTCTTTTCTTGAAATTGCGTTTTTCTTTCTTGTTTTTTTAAATATTTTTTAACATAGATTGTTCAGCTTTATGAGAAATATTCGTTGGGTCATCATTCTTGAAAAAGATCGCGTCAAGATCTAGCACTTTGTAGGAGGACAGAATGATCTGCTTGTTTTTTTGTTTTTTTTACATAGGCATCACCACATTATCAAGGCCAAGAGGCCACTCAAGGATAAGGGTTAAAGAGTGTACAGTAGAAATTGGACATTATAGTAATCATTAGTAATGAAAATTTGGTAAACTTGATAACTTATATGGAACGGCTCAGCAAGAACTTATTTACGTTAGACTTGAAGACAACCATATTGTAGTCAGCCGGAAAGCAGGACAACGGAAGACAATTCCACAGGCGTGCAGTTCTAAGAAAAAAGCTTTGTTCATGGAATCTACATTTAGGTTTAGGCACAGATAAAGAGTGGGGGGAATTATTGATAGTGTTTACAGCTAGACGAGTGTTTCTTGTGAAAGTTTGGCGAGGGGGGACCATAGATTGAAGCTCATTCGAACACTTTCCATGAAAATAACGATACAGCAGAGACAAACTCGCAACATCTCTTCTGTGAGATAAAGGTTGTAAGGAAGAGAAAAGGACATCTCCTACGAGGCTACGAAGTCTATTTTGAACTCTATCTACTCTTGTGTGTTATAGACGATCCCATCCTCCATGTCAGTGAAGAAATGAATGTATGGTAGCATGATAGAGAAGCAAAGGGTCGCATAATGACGAGAAACCGATTGAGATGAGCAAAAAAATGCAGATTTACATAAATTTGCATGAGAAATAATAAGGATATAGATAGCGAGAAAAGAGTTCAGTGAGAAGGAGTAACGTTACTTGCGCTTACTCACGAGAGCGCGCTCTTTCTTACATCTTCACTAGTCGAGAGTTCAGCGGAAAAGAAAAACAGAAAAGAAACAGTAAGTCACGTGGCTGTGTCGCTCTCCGGATATCAGAGTTAAAGGGCGACAAACGAGTTAGCCTGGGATTATCTTTTTGTATCTGTGTGTCCGTTGGCTGGGAATTTGAATTCCCACAAAGGTAGCTCCATGCAGTAATTTCAAGACTCCAGGCATAGACCACATACCAAATTTCTGGCTGAAAAAACTTAGCGGATTTCATCATCAATATGCCAAAACATTCAATAGAATAATCAGTGGTGATGAAGAGCCGCCTTGGTGGCTTACTGAAGCTAGTACATTTTGATGAACAAAAGAATGCAAATTTATTTACATAAATTTACATGAGTTTGTTGCGAAGGAGTAACGTTACTGGCGCTTAGTCAGGAGAGTTAATTGATGGCCACTGAAGCATGCGTTTTTTTACATCTTTACTGGTCGAGAGTTCAGCGGAAAAGAAAAAGAGAAAAGAAAGAAACAGGAAGTCACGTGGCTGTGTCGCTCTCCGGTTATCAGTGTTAAAGGGCGACAATCGAGTTAGCCTGGGAGTACCGTTTTATGTCTGTGTGTCTGTTGGCTGGAATTTGAATTCCCACAAAGGTAGCTCAATGCAATAATTTAAAGACCCCAGGAATAGACCACATACCAAATTTCTGGCTGAAAAAAAAAACTGAGCGGACGTAAATGTGCCAAGGCATTCTGAACGGACATCAACATGGCAAGGCATTTAATAGAATCATCAGTGATGATGAAAAGCCGCCTGAGAGGCTTACACAAGGCATGACATCACTTATTCCCAAAAATGAGGACACCCTCACGGCTAACAAAGCTCGACCAATCTGCTGTCTTATAACAACGTACAAGCTTCTAACAGGGATAATTGCTGATGCAACATACGGCCATCTGATTGCTCACGATTACCTCAAACGTGATCAGAAGGGGTGTACGAGGAAAAAGCTTTGCAAAAAGACCAACTCCTTGTAAATAGAACAATACTAGAAGACTTCAGAGATAATGAAATCTGTCAATGGCCTGGATTGATTACAAAAAGTCTTTGACAGTATACCTCATCACGTGGTACTACGCTGTTTACAGCTGTATAATGTGCACAGCGATATTACATCATTCCTTCAGAAGCAAATGACCAAGGTTACAGACCTCAAACATAAAGATCAAGCGAGGAACATTCCAGGGAGACAGCTTCTCACCGGTCCTTTTCTGCCTCACAATGGATCCACTAAGTAAGCTACTTGAACTGCTGGATACAATCTCAGTATGGGCAGAAGAAAGTTGGAAAATAAAATAGTAAACCATTTACTCTTTATGGACGATCTGAAACTCTGTGGCTCTCTTGAAGACCTAGAATAATATGCTGTCTATAAATAAAAAAATTGAGTGAACAGCAAGTGTTTAAAAAAACTTGTACTTACACCTAGAAGAATATGATGTCTATAAATAAAAAAATTGACTGAACAACAAGTCTTAAAAACAACAAGTCTTAAAAAACTTGTATTTACACCTAACAATTTACTGGACAAGTTTAAAAAGAAAAAAAAACTTGTACTTACACCTAAAAGAATATGATGTATATAAATAAAAAAAAACTTGACTGAACAACAAGTCTTAAAAAACTTGTATTTACACCTAACAATTTACTGGACAAGTTTAAAAAGAAAAAAAACTTGTACTTACACCTAAAAGAATATGATGTCTATAAATAAAAATAACTTGACTGAACAACAAGTCTTAAAAACAACAAGTCTTTAAAAACTTGTATTTACACCTAACAATTTACTGGACAAGTTTAAAAAGAAAAAACTTGTACTTACACCTAAAAGAATATGATGTATATAAATAAAAAAACTTGACTGAAAAACAAGTCTTAAAAAAACTTGTACTTACACCTAGAAGAATATGATGTCTATAAATAAATAAAAAACTTGACTGAACAGCAAGTTTTAAAAACAACAAGTCTAAAAAAATTCTGTATTTACACTTAACAATTTACGGTTAAAAAAGTAAGGCATTCATCTTGTCTTGATGAAAAAGAAAACAAATTTATTGATAAAAATTTGGAAAAAAAACATGATTAAAATAAATTTTAAAACATTCAGTAATTTTAAGATAGGTTTTTGATATTTTGTTATTTTTTGCATTTCCCCTCGGTTTGTTTCTTATGATATTGTGTCTGTTACAACGCTCCGCTGAAACTGATGATTCTGGTCTCACCAAATCCATGCTTGACAGGAATTCCTGAGAATTCGGGCCAAATTATGCAAGCGTGCCTTCATATCGTTTTGTTTTATGGAGATGGTGCATCATTAGCAGTATCAGAATTTTTGTAGGAATTTTTGACACCCCTAACACGAAACTGCGAATACAATATAAAAATCTCGTAATTTCCCTGTTAAAAGTGGGTTATTTATTTTCTTTATGGATTATACTTCCAAAATAAACTATTACAGTTGTTTTAAAAGTAATAGAAATATTTTTTTTTTAAAACAGTAATGAATTTTCCGAACTCAATATTTTTCAATTTTTAAACTTTAAAAATCTATCAAAATTTTTCTATTGATTCTATTTTCAGGGTCAATGTGAAATTTTATGTTCTTTCCAATAAACCGAATATATTTTAGACAAACGTTTTTTTTAAATTCACGCCCCCCCCCAAGTGTCACCCATTTTGAAATGTCTATTAAAAAGTAAATAATTAATTTATGTCGGGGAGTTTTATATATCACAAATTGAAGAGAAAAGGTCAATAAATAATATATTCAAATTTAAAACAAAAAAAAATCGCTTTTTTAGAAATTTACCTGTAAAGTCCGAAGTTTAAAACCTTATTTTATAAGAACACGTTGTTTTTTTTTGTCTTTTTTTTAATGAAACCTTGGTCCTTGCTCCTTTAATTGAAAAAATTATTAGGGCTTGAATTACATTTTTCGAGGAGTTATAAGCTTGGAAAGACAGGGGGTCGAATAATTTACGCCTCTCATTTTGAAATGTTTATTAAAAAGTAAATAATTAATTTATGTCGGGGAGTTTTATATATCACAAATTGAAGAGAAAAGGTCAATAAATAATATATTCAAATTTAACAACAAAAAAATCGCTTTTTTAGAAATTTACCTGTAAAGTCCGAAGTTTAAAACCTTTTTTTTTTTTAAAAAACACATTGTTTTTTTTTTGTTTTTTTTTTAATAAAATCTTGGTCCTTGACCCTTTAATTAAAAAAAAAATTAGGGCTTGAATTACATTTTTCGAGGAGTTATAAGCTTGGAAAGATGGGGTGGAATTATTCACTATTTTCACGAAATTTCTGACACTGCTAGTGCATCATAGAATATGTGTTTGTTTCACGTTCATGATCACCAACTTGTTTCACATTCAGGATAAACTTGTAAGGACCTTTTGAATGGCGGGTGTCACAAACTTGTAGTCGTGTGTGTTTGTTTCACATTTCCGGTCATCAACTTGTAGTGGTACTCTTTTCCCACCACAAATAAAATAAAAATAACATAAAACATGTGAAAGTAACGGTGTTTATTTACACATGTCTGGGTAGACAGTTTTTGCAAATTTCAAAGTTATTGAGACTGTTATTTTAATAAGAAAAAGCAGAGAGTGTCCTTTGTTTTTCTCGCTTATTTTTTGTGTAATACGATAAAGAAGGTAAATGTCCTTGCATGCGGCCGACTGTCTGCATTATTTACCATGTGCATGCATGCATGTGGATGAGCGCTTCTCTGTCTGTGTGTGCATGTGATAATCATGTTTTGTCATGCTGGCGAAAAAATACAGAGCATGACATGAATAGAAAAATGAGTGAAGAGTGAGCATGAATTCATTTAAGTATTTCCAGGCGGTGTGAAAAAAGTTTTGAAAATTAAATCTTTTTTGAGCATGAATTGGTAGAGCCGTACACCCTATTATCACGTGGTATGCTTTTAACTACGTTTGCGAAAAAAAAAACACAGTTTAAGTTTTGTTCCTTGCAGAATTTGCATGGGCGTATTTTTTAAAGCTTTGCGCCTCTGAATTTTTTTTGTTTGCTCACGTAATTCGGTTTTACTTAAATTATTTGTTATTTTTAGAACAAGAAGTGGATGAATTATTAGGGGTGTTTAACCGCACAAGTTACAACACCATCTTGAAAGTCAGTCGAGTGTCCAGAAAATAATCAAGTGAATTTTACATTCGTTAACTACAACCCCCCCGGAAAACTCATGAAACAAATAATTACCCAAGAACACCATAAAAAAAGTATTATTCGTTTTAAAAATGGCAGACACATACATATTGATTAATTACTTGATGACTTTATATTCATTGATTAGCTTGTAGAGCAAATATATTAAATCAGAAGTAAATTGGTTGCAAAAACATAATATATTATACTTTATTGAACATCATCGTTTAACCAGTAAATGATACGTTACAGTAATTAAATATTTATATCTCTGGATTATGAAAGTTAATATTGAAAGTATTGTAGCCTAGAAAATATCAGATCTATTATGAGTCTGATCGAGAAAATCGTTATAAGTTCAACATATTTGTCTTCAGCACTTCATGTTTTTCTTCCATATGTAAATACGAATATCATTTAAAGTTAACTTTTGTCTAAATGTGATTTGTCTCTTTTTTTTTTATTTTTCTTTCTTTGAAGATTGTAATGCCGGGTATGGGACAGCCAAACCAGCTGCCAACATTGCCCCGCTTTTTTATTGAAACCAACCGAGAGCTCTTTTTAGTATCCTCGCTGTTCCCTTAAGTGCAATTGTCCGAATCTCTTTTGCACTTGGTTCACCAGGAATATTAGTTAGGTAGGACTTCAGGTTCTTCTTCATAAGTCCTGTGGCACCTATTATAACTGGTATGATCGATATCCCCTTTAGGTTCCAGTTTCTTTTAATATCATACATGAGACCTTAGTATTTGGTCTGTTTCTCTCTTTCAGCTCTGTTAAGACCGCCATCATTAGGAACACTCACTTCAATCAAGGTTGCAACTCTCTCTGACTTATTCCATATAACTATGTCAGGTTTCACAGCAGCATTTTCAAGGTAGGTGGCTGTAGGGATTACATGGTCGTAATGTATGGTATATAAATCATTTCCAACTGTTTTTTCAGGTTGATGTTCCCAGGACTTGCTGCTACATTGGATGTTTAATTTTTTACAGATGATCCAGTGGAGGTACTTGCATACTCCATCATGTCTCGCTGTATAGTAGCCGTCCCCTAGAAGAACTTTGCAACTTGATATCAGATGACCAACACTTTCCAATTCTGTGTGGCAGAATCTGCATTTATTATCATTACTGATCCCTGCCATCTTCTTGAATGCATTGGTCATCAATCCCTGGTCTTGGGCAGCCATTATGACCCTTTCCTGATCGTGGTGGAGGGATCCTCTTTTGAGCCAGTCCAAAGAACCTTCTTTATCTATGTATTCCCGAGAAAGTTCCCCTAGAAAATACTTTGCACGCTGATGTTGTTCCCATTCTTTAAGGTTCATCTGTTGAAAGGTCTCGGTATATTTCTGCCGGCTCTTTCTTGCTATTTCTGTGGCACACTTGTTTGGTGTTTCGTCCTCATCTGAGAGACAACTCTGACCAAAATGTTTGGCCAGCTGGGTGACTAATGTTGTTCTGCTGGCTCTTGTCTCTTGATGTTCATATACTATTGAGAGGGTGTCATTCTGGGAGCTTCTCAGATACTGACCGGTGCTCACAATAGTTGCCCTATGTTGATGATTAATCTCTGAGAGTCCCAGACCTCCTTCTCCCCTGGGCACATACAGCCTTGGTAGACACTGATTTCTATATATTATTTTATGAAGCGTTAGTAGCTTCCATGTCTTTACATCTAGCCGGTTGATGTATTTTTGTGGCCAGTCAATGATACCAAAGCTGTATGTCATTACTGGCATAGCAAACTGGTTTATGGCAGTAATTTTATTTTTATTGGTGAGCTGGGTTTTGCATATTTTCCTCACCCGGCGTACATATTCTTTACTAATCTTCTCCCTCATCGTGGCATGTTGTATGTTCTCGTTTTCCTCAATGCCAAGGTACTTGTAAGGCTCATGCTCTTCTAGATCCCTGATGTCGATGTTTTCATTAAGCTGCATATTTTCTGTGTGGGTCTTCTTCCCAGCTCTGAGTGTACATTTGGCACATTTATCCAGGCCAAACTTCATTCCGATGTCACTGGAGAATGTGTGTACTACCTGCAGAAGGTGGTGCAGATCGGTGTCAGAGCTAGCATACAGCTTAAGGTCATCCATGAAGAGCAGATGGTTTATTCTCTTGCTTGGATCACGATGGCGTCCCTGACTCAAATTGTAGGCGCCTCATTTTTATTCCGGAGCTTGCTTAGTGGGTCTATTGCCATACAGAAGAGTAAGGGAGATAAGCTATCACCTTGGAATATTCCCTTTTTGATTTTTACTTCAGGGATGATGGTTTTTCCTCTATTGTGATTTAATGATATTGTAGTTTTCCACATCTGAAGGTGAGCAGCCATTGTTTTTCTAATTACCGGGTGGACTTTGTATAACTCAAGGCACCAAAGTAGCCATGAGTGTGGCACACTGTCAAATGCCTTCTGGTAATCAATCCATGCCATGCTCAGGTTTTTGTGTCTCTTCCTACAGTCTTCTAGGACGGTCTTGTTGATTAATAGCTTAATTAATTAATTTGTCTCCTGTATGTGTTTGCATATGTCGCAACATATGTGCCTTTTGTGAAAAAAAAGAACCACATTCTATACAAGAATACGGTTTCTCTCCTGTATGTGTTCGCATATGTCGCAACAAAGATGACTTCATTGAAAAAGAAGAACCACATACCTCACAAGAATGTGTTTTTTCACCTGTATGTGTTCGCATATGATTCACCAAATGTGAATGACATCTAAAAGAAGAACCACATACTTCACAAGAATGTGGTTTGTCTCCTGTATGTGTAAACAGATGTTGCATTAAAGATGACTTTCGTGCAAAAGAAGAACCACATACTTCACAAGAATGTGGTTTGTCTCCTGTATGTGTTTGCATATGTCGCAACAAATATGACTTCTCTGTTAAAGAAGAACTACATACTTCACAAGAATGTGGTTTGTCTCCTGTATGTGTTCGCATATGTCGCAACAAAGATGACTTCTCTGTAAAAGAAGAACCACATACTTCACAAGAATATGGTTTCTCTCCTGTATGTGTTCGCATATGTCGCAACAAATATGACTTTCGTGCAAAAGAAGAACCACATACTTCACAAGAATGTGGTTTTTCACCTGTATGTGTTCGCATATGATTCACCAAATGTGAATTACATCTAAAAGAAGAACCACAAACTTCACAAGAATGTGGTTTGTCTCCTGTATGTGTGAACAGATGTTTCAATAAATTTGACTTCCGTGCAAAAGAAGAATAACATACTTCACAAGAATGTGGTTTTTCTCCTGTATGTGTTTGCATATGTCGCAACAACGATGACTTACATGTAAAAGAAAAACTACATACTTCACAAGAATGTGGTTTGTCTCCTGTATGTGTTCGCATATGTCTCAACAAAGATGACTTCCATGTAAAAGAATTACCACATATTTCACAAGAATGTGGTTTATCACCTGTATGTGTAAACATATGATGCAACAAAGATGATTTCTGTATAAAAGAAGAACCACATACTTCACAAGAATGTGGTTTGTCTCCTGTGTGTTTTCGCATATGTCGCAATAAATGTGACTTCTGTGTAAAAGAATACTCACCCATTTTACAAGAATGTGGTTTTTCTCCTGTATGTGTAAACATATGTCGCAATAAAGTTGTCTTATGTGTAAAAGTAGAACCACATACTTCACAATAATGTGGCTTTTCTCCCGTATGTATTAACATATGTTGCAACAAATGTGGTTTCTGTGTGAAAGAAGAACCACATACTTCACAAGAATGTGGTTTTTCTCCTGTATGTGTTCGTATATGGTTTAACAAATGTGAATTACATCTAAAAGAAGAACCACATATTTCACAAGAATGCGGTTTGTCTCTTTTTTTTTTCATTTTTCTTAAACTTTTTCTTCTAGGGGATGGGACATCCAACCAGATGTCTGACATTTACCCCTATTTTAGTGAGTCAAACCAAGAGATCTTTTCAGGATTCTAGCCGTCCCTTTCAGTGCAATCGTTTGTATTTCACTTGCACTTGCTTCACCGGGTATGCTTGCTATGTACTTTTTAAAGTTCTTTTTCATAAGCCCAGTTGCTCCTATGATGACTCGTATAATTGAAACGTCTTTTAATTTCCAATTTCGTTTCATATTATACATAAGTCCTTGATACTTTATCTTTTCCCTCTCAGCTCTTTTAAGCCCTGTATCATTGGGTACACTGACCTCTATTACGGTCGCTTTTTTGTTTGCTCTGTCCCAAATCACTATATCTGGTTTAACAGCTGCGTTTTCTAGATATGTAGCAGTAGGGATTATGTAGTCATAGTGAATAGTGTAGTTGTCATTCCCAACTGTTCGTTCAGGTATATGTTCCCAGGAGTTTTTACTACACTGAATGTTGAGTTTCTTACATATCTTCCAATGAAGGTATTTGCAAACTCCGTTATGGCGATCTGTATAATAACCATCTCCAAGTAGGACTTTGCAACCAGAAATCAGGTGGCCCACACTCTCAATGGGAAAAAACACAATTTAATAAAATTATTAATCTATAGTACGTGTTCGAATGTTCCACAATAAAACTGATTTTCACTAATAAAAACCACCTACATTTATTGCAGATTTTTAAAATTTCTTTTCCCTTTGTTTCTATTTTACTTAAGCGTTGGTCTTTGATTCACTAGATTTTTAAAGACATAATTTTCTTGTTTCGCCTTAGACTTTAAGTTTTCTTTTATTATAAACGTATGATTTTTTTGCATAGTTATTTTCATGCATTTTTCCGATTTTTAGTTTATTTTGCAAAAACCAAAGCAACTGTTAAACATTCACATATTTTCACCTTTGTTAGTAAACTATGTTTTCATTTTATCAACTCGAATTTGTACTGATTTTAGTTTTAGTGAATGTTTATTCTGTTGAGATAATAAAATTTGTATTTTTCTTAAACATTATCGATGTAGAATTTATTTGCATTTTTTATTTTCAATGCATTTTTTTTTCCAAATATGGTATGAGGTTCTTACGTCATCAACGGAAAATGAAGATCCATTCTTATCAAATAATTGATTTCTGTTGATTGCTGCAAACTCTGAAAATATAAAATGAATATATGAAATAGATTTCATGCGATATTATTTAATTTTTTAACCATATACTTATAAAAATGTGAACAAATTAGTTATTATATCTGAGATGAGTTGTGAATGCTTGTTTTATTTTGATTAATCGGACTATTATTCTTATGTTTGTGTTATTAGCACAACGTTTCGGTCGCTATACCCTGTAACGTTCTTCAGGTGTT
The DNA here is from genome assembly GCF_053919585.1 of Euprymna scolopes. Taxonomy (NCBI): domain Eukaryota; kingdom Metazoa; phylum Mollusca; class Cephalopoda; order Sepiida; family Sepiolidae; genus Euprymna; species Euprymna scolopes. Next base: position 120,625,425 of record NC_136527.1, read on the forward strand.
GAAAGCATGATACTTTTTCTCTATTAAAAAAGAATGGGTTGGCTCTGCATTACAGGAAGTGTAATCGTGGGTCTGTAAATCATAAAAAAAGTTCAAACATCATTATTGCTGAAAAACAAAATATAATTATTAATTCTTCATGCAATATTTGTTATGTCTGGAAAAACACAATATAATTAGTGCTTTTCAATGTAATACTTTGTTTGTAAAACCAAAAATATAATTAGTACTTCTACATACAAGACTTGTTTGTAAACAAAATATAATAATTACTTCTTAATGAAATATTTGTTTGTAAACAAAATGAATTTACAATTTTGAATATTTGTAATGAGATGTGAATGCTTGTGTTATTTTGATTAATCGGTAGTTTATTCTTATCTTGAGTGTTTTAAGCACGACGTAAGTAAAAGATAAATTATATTTGCTAACGTAAAACATTAATTATATTTGCTAAAGTACAAGATTATTAATATTTGCTAAAGTAAAAATAGTTTAAGAATATTTGCTAAAGTACAAGATTAATAATATTTGCTAAAGCAAAAAATTACTTTTATTTGCTAAAGTAAAAGATTATTAATATTTGCTAAAGTAAAATATTAATTATATTTGCTACAGTAAAATACTAATTATATTTGCTAAAGTAAAAGATTAATAATATTTGCTAAAGTAGAAGATTAATTATATTTGCTAAAGTACAAGATTAATAATCCTTGCTAAAGTAAAAGATTAATTATATTTGCTAAAGTAAAACATTAATTATATTTGCTAAAGTAAAAGTTAAATTATATTTGATAAAGTTAAAGATTAATTATATTTGCTAAAGTAAAACATTAATTATATTTGCTACAGTAAAACATTAATTATATTTGATAAAGTAAAAGATTAATTATATTTGATAAAGTAAAAGATTAATAATATTTGCTAAAGTAAAAGATCAATTATATTTGCTAAAGTAAAGGATAAATTATATTTGCTAAAGTAGAAAATTAATTATATTTGTTAAAGTAAAAGATTAATAATATTTGCTAAAGTAAAAGATAATAAAATTTGCTAAAGTAAAAGATTAATAATATTCGCTAAAGTAAAATATTAATTATATTTGCTAAAGTAAAAGATTAATAATATTTGCTAAAGTAAAAGATTAATTATATTTGCTAAAGTAAAAGATTAATACATATTTGCTAAAGTAAAAGATTAATTATATTTGTTAAAGTAAAAGATTAATAATATTTTCTAAAGTAAACTATTAATAATATTTGCTAAAGTACAAGATTAATTATATTTGCTAAAGTAAAGGATAAATAATATTTGCTAAAGTAAAAGATTAATTATATTTGTTAAAGTAAAAGATTAATTATATTTGCTAAAGTAAAAAATTATTATATTTGCTAAAGTAAAAGATTAATTATATTTGATAAAGTAAAAGATTAATTATATTTGCTAAAGTAAAAAATTATTATATTTGCTAAAGTAAAAGATTAATTATATTTGATAAAGTAAAAGATTAATTATATTTGCTAAAGTAAAAGATTAATTATATTTGCTAAAGTAAAACATTAATTATATTTGCTAAAGTAAAAGATTAATTATATTTGATAAAGTAAAAGATTAATTTTATTTGATAAAGTAAAAGATTAATTATATTCGAAAAAGTAATACATTAATTATATTTGATAAAGTACAAGATTAATTATATTTGCAAAAGTAAAAGATTAATAATATTTGCTAAAGTAGAAGATAAATTATATTTGCTACAGTACAAGATTAATAATATTTGCTAAAGTAAAAGATTAATTATATTTGCTAAAGTAATACATTAATTATATTTGATAAAGTACAAGATTAATTATATTTGCAACAGTAAAAGATTAATTATATTCGATAAAGTAATACATTAATTATATTTGATAAAGTAATACATTAATTATATTTGCTAAAGTAAAAGATAAATTATATTTGCTAAAGTAATACATTAATTATATTTGCTAAAGTAAAAGATTAATTATATTTGCTAAAGTAAAAGATTAATTATATTCGATAAAGTAATACATTAATTATATTTGATAAAGTACAAGATTAATTATATTTGCTAAAGTAAAAGATTAATTATATTTGTTAAAGTAAAAGATTAATTATATTTGTTAAAGTAAAAGATTAATAATATTTGCTAAAGTAAAAGATAAATTATATTCGCTAAAGTAAAAGATTAATTATATTTGTTAAAGTAAAAGATAACATTATTTGCTAAAGAAAAAGATTAATTATATTTGCTAAAGTAAAAGATTAATTATATTTGCTAAAGTAAAAGATTAATAATATTTGTTAAAGTAAAAGATTAATTATATTTGTTAAAGTAAAAGATTAATAATATTTGTTAAAGTAAAAGATTAATTATATATGCTAAAGTAAAAGATTAATTATATTTGTTAAAGTAAAAGATTAATTATATTTGTTAAAGTAAAAAATTAATTATATTTGTTAAAGTAAAAGATTAATTATATATGCTAAAGTAAAAGATTAATTATATTTGCTAAAGTAAAAGATTAATTATATTTGCTAAAGTAAAATATTAATTATATTTGTTAAAGTAAAAGATTAATTATATTTGTTAAAGTAAAAGATTAATTATATTTGCTAAAGCAAAAGATTATTTATATTTTTTAAAGTAAAAAATTATTATATTTGTTAAAGTAAAAGATTAATTATATTTGCTAACATACAAGATTAATTATATTTGCTAAAGTAAAAGATTAATTATATTTGCTAAAGTAAAAGATTAATTATATTTGCTACAGTAAAAGATTAATAATATTTGCTACAGTAAAAGATTAATTATATTTGCTAAAGTAAAAATTTTTTAATTATATTTTCTAAAGCAATAAATTTTTAATCATATTGTGCTAAAGTATAAGCGTAATTAGATGTGCTAAAGTAAAATTTTTTAAAATATATTTGCTAAAGTAATAAATTTCTAATCATATTGTGCTAAAGTATAAGAGTAATTAGATGTGCTAAAGTAAAATTTTTAAATTATATTTTCTAAAGTACAATTTTTTAAAATTATATTGTGCTAAAGTATAAGAGTAATTAGATGTGCTAAAGTAAAATTTTTAAATTATATTTGCTAAAGCAATAAATTTCTAATCATATTGTGCTAAAGTATAAGAGTAATTAGATGTGCTAAAGTAAAGATTTTTTAAATTATATTTGCTAAAGTAATAAATTTCTAATCATATTGAGCTAAAGTATAAGAGTAATTAGATGTGCTAAAGTAAAATTTTATAAATTATATTTGCAAAAGCAATAAATTTCTAATCATAATGTGCTAAAGTATAAGAGTAATTAGATGTTCTAAAGTAAAATTTTTTAAATTATATTTGCTAAAGCAATAAATTTCTAATCATATTGTGCTAAAGTATAAGAGTAATTAGATGTTCTAAAGTAAAATTTTTTTAAATATATTTGCTAAAGTAATAAATTTCTAATCATATTGTGCTAAAGTATAAGAGTAATTAGATGTGCTAAAGTAACATTTTTTAAATAATATTTGCTAAAGCAATAAATTCCTAATCATATTGTGCTACAGTATAAGAGTAATTAGATGTGCTAAAGTAAAAATTTTTTAAATTATATTTGCTAAAGTAATAAATTTCTAATCATATTGTGCTAAAGTATAAGAGTAATAAGATGTGCTAAAGTAAAATTTTTAAATTATATTTGCTAAAGCAATAAATTTCTAATCATATTGTGCTAAAGTATAAGAGTAATTAGATGTGCTAAAGTAAAATTTTTAAAATTATATTTGCTAAAGTAACATTTTTAAAATTATATTTGCTAAAGTAACATTTTTAAAATTATATTTGCTAAAGTAATAAATTTCTAATCATATTGTGCTAAAGTATAAGAGTAATTAGATGTGCTAAAGTAAAATTTTTAAAATTATATTTGCTAAATAAATTTCTAATCATATTGTGCTAAAGTATAAGAGTAATTAGATGTGCTAAAGTACAATTTTTTATATTATATTTGCTAAAGCAATAAATTTCTAATCATATTGTGCTAAAGTATAAGAGTAATTAGATGTGCTAAAGTAAAATTTTTTAAATTATATTTTCTAAAGTAATAAATTTTTAATCATATTGTGCTAAAGTATAAGAGTAATTAGATGTGCTAAAGTACAATTTTTTAAATTATATTTGCTAAAGTAATAAATTTTTAATCATATTGTGCTAAAGTATAAGAGTAATTAGATGTGCTAAAGTAAAGTTTTTTAAATTATATTTGCTAAAGCAATAAATTTCTAATGATAATGTGCTAAAGTATAAGAGTAATTAGATGTGCTAAAGTAAAATTTTTTAAATTATATTTGCTAAAGTAATAAATTTTTAATCATATTGTGCTAAAGTATAAGAGTAATTAGATGTGCTAAAGTAAAAATTTTTAAATTATATTTGCTAAAGTAATAAATTTTTAATCATATTGTGCTAAAGTATAAGAGTAATTAGATGTGCTAAAGTAAAATGTTTTAAAATTATATTTGCTAAAGCAATAAATTTCTAATCATATTGTGCTAAAGTATAACAGTAATTAGATGTGCTAAAGTAAATTTTTTTAAATTATATTTGCTAAAGTAATAAATTTCTAATCATATTGTGCTAAAGTATAAGAGTAATTAGATGTGCTAAAGTAAAATTTTTTAAATGATATTTGCTAAAGCAATAAATTCCTAATCATATTGTGCTAAAGTATAAGAGTAATTAGATGTGCTAAAGTAAAAAATTTTTAAATTATATTTGCTAAAGTAATAAATTTCTAATCATATTGAGCTAAAGTATAAGAGTAATTAGATGTGCTAAAGTAAAATTTTATAAATTATATTTGCAAAAGCAATAAATTTATAATCATATTGTGCTAAAGTATAAGAGTAATTAGATGTGCTAAAGTAAAATTTTTAAAATTATATTTGCTAAAGTAATAAATTTCTAATCATATTGTGCTAAAGTATAAGAGTAATTAGATGTTCTAAAGTACAATTTTTAAAATTATATTTGCTAAAGTAAAATTTTTAAATTATATTTGCTAAAGTAATAAATTTCTAATCATATTGAGCTAAAGTATAAGAGTAATTAGATGTGCTAAAGTAAAATTTTTAAAATTATATTTGCTAAAGTAATAAATTTCTAATCATATTGTGCTAAAGTATAAGAGTAATTAGATGTGCTAAAGTAAAATTTTTTAAATTATATTTGCTAAAGTAAAATTTTTAATCATATTGTGCTAAAGTATAAGAGTAATTAGATGTGCTAAAGTAAAGTTTTTTAAATTATATTTGCTAAAGCAATAAATTTCTAATGATAATGTGCTAAAGTATAAGAGTAATTAGATGTGCTAAAGTACAATTTTTTAAATTATATTTGCTAAAGTAATAAATTTCTAATCATATTGTGCTAAAGTATAAGAGTAATTAGATGTGCTAAAGTAAAATTTTTTAAATTATATTTGCTAAAGTAATAAATTTTTAATCATATTGTGCTAAAGTATAAGAGTAATTAGATGTGCTAAAGTAAAATTTTTAAAATTATATTTGCTAAAGTAAAATTTTTAATCATATTGTGCTTAAGTATAAGAGTAATTAGATGTGCTAAAGTAAAATGTTTTTAATTATATTTGCTAAAGTAATAAATTTCTAATCATATTGTGCTAAAGTATAAGAGTAATTAGATGTGCTAAAGTAAAATTTTTTAAATTATATTTGCTAAAGTAATAAATTTCTAATCATATTGTGCTAAAGTATAAGAGTAATTAGATGTGCTAAAGTAAAATTTTTTAAATTATATTTGCTAAAGCAATAAATTTCTAATCATAATGTGCTAAAGTATAAGAGTAATTAGATGTGCTAAAGTAAAATATTTTAAAATTATATTTGCTAAAGTAATAAATTTTTAATCATATTGTGCTAAAGTATAAGAGTAATTAGATGTGCTAAAGTAAAATTTTTAAATTATATTTGCTAAAGTAATAAATTTTTAATCATATTGTGCTAACGTATAAGAGTAATTAGATGTGCTAAAGTAACATGTTTTAGAATTATATTTGCTAAAGCAATAAATTTCTAATCATATTGTGCTAAAGTATAAGAGTAATTAGATGTGCTAAAGTAAAATGTTTTAAAATTATATTTGCTAAAGTAATAAATTTCTAATCATATTGAGCTAAAGTATAAGAGTAATTAGATGTGCTAAAGTAAAATTTTATAAATTATATTTGCAAAAGCAATAAATTTCTAATCATAATGTGCTAAAGTATAAGAGTAATTAGATGTGCTAAAGTAAAATTTTTAAAATTATATTTGCTAAAGTAATAAATTTCTAATCATATTGTGCTAAAGTATAAGAGTAATTAGATGTTCTAAAGTACAATTTTTTAAATTATATTTGCTAAAGTAATAAATTTCTAATCATATTGTGCTAAAGTATAAGAGTAATTAGATGTTCTAAAGTACAATTTTTTAAATTATATTTGCTAAAGTAATAAATTTCTAATCATATTGTGCTAAAGTATAAGAGTAATTAGATGTGCTAAAGTAAAATTTTTTAAATTATATTTGCTAAAGTAAAATTTTTAATCATATTGTGCTAAAGTATAAGAGTAATTAGATGTGCTAAAGTAAAATTTTTTAAATTATATTTGTTAAAGCAATAAATTTCTAATCATATTGTGCTAAAGTATAAGAGTAATTAGATGTGCTAAAGTAAAATTTTTAAATTATATTTGCTAAAGTAATAAATTTCTAATCATATTGTGCTAAAGTATAAGAGTAATTAGATGTGCTAAAGTACAATTTTTTAAATTATATTTGCTAAAGTAATAAATTTTTAATCATATTGTGCTAAAGTATAAGAGTAATTAGATGTGCTAAAGTAAAGTTTTTTAAATTATATTTGCTAAAGCAATAAATTTCTAATGATAATGTGCTAAAGTATAAGAGTAATTAGATGTGCTAAAGTACAATTTTTTAAATTATATTTGCTAAAGTAATAAATTTCTAATCATATTGTGCTAAAGTATAAGAGTAATTAGATGTGCTAAAGTAACATTTTTTAAATGATATTTGCTAAAGCAATAAATTCCTAATGATATTGTGCTAAAGTATAAGAGTAATTAGATGTGCTAAAGTAAAAATTTTTTAAATTATATTTGCTAAAGCAATAAATTTCTAATCATATTGTGCTAAAGTATAAGAGTAATTAGATGTGCTAAAGTAAAATTTTTAAAATTATATTTGCTAAAGTAACATTTTTAAAATTATATTTGCTAAAGTAACATTTTTAAAATTATATTTGCTAAAGTAATAAATTTCTAATCATATTGTGCTAAAGTATAAGAGTAATTAGATGTGCTAAAGTAAAATTTTTAAAATTATAGTTGCTAAAGTAATAAATTTCTAATCATATTGTGCTAAAGTATAAGAGTAATTAGATGTGCTAAAGTAAAATTTTTAAATTATATTTGCTAAAGCAATAAATTTCTAATCATATTGTGCTAAAGTATAAGAGTAATTAGATGTGCTAAAGTAAAATTTTTTAAATTATATTTTCTAAAGTAATAAATTTTTAATCATATTGTGCTAAAGTATAAGAGTAATTAGATGTGCTAAAGTAAAATTATTAAATTTATATTTGCTAAAGTAATAAATTTCTAATCATATTGTGCTAAAGTATAAGAGTAATTAGCTGTGCTAAAGTAAAATTTTAAAAATTATATTTGCTAAAGTAATATATTTCTAATCATAATGTGCTAAAGAATAAGAGTAATTAGATGTTCTAAAGTAAAATTTTTAAAATTATATTTGCTAAAGTAATAAATTTCTAATCATATTGTGCTAAAGTATAAGAGTAATTAGATGTGCTAAAGTAAAAATTTTAAAATTATATTTTCTAAAGCAATAAATTTTTAATCATATTGTGCTAAAGAATAAGAGTAATTAGATGTGCTAAAGTAAAATTTTTAAAATTATATTTGCTAAAGCAATAAATTTCTAATCATATTGTGCTAAAGTATAAGAGTAATTAGATGTGCTAAAGTAAAATTTTAAAAATTATATTTGCTAAAGCAATAAATTTTACATCATATTGTGCTAAAGTATAAGAGTAATTAGATTTGCTAAAGTAAATTTTTTAAATTATATTTGCTAAAGTAATAAATTTCTAATCATATTGTGCTAAAGTATAAGAGTAATTAGATGTGCTAAAGTAAAATTTTTTAAATTATATTTGCTAAAGCAATAAATTTCTAATCATATTGTGCTAAAGTATAAGAGTAATTAGATGTGCTAAAGTAAAATTTTTTAAATTATATTTGTTAAAGCAATAAATTTTTAATCATATTGTGCTAAAGTATAAGAGTAATTAGATGTGCTAAAGGAAAATTTTTAAAATTATATTTGCTAAAGTAATAAATTTTTAATCATATTGTGCTAAAGTATAAGAGTAATTAGATGTGCTAAAGTAAAAATTTTTAAAATTATATTTGCTAAAGTAATAAATTTTTAATCATATTGTGCTAAAGTATAAGAGTAATTAGATGTGCTAAAGTAAAAATTTTTAAAATTATATTTGCTAAAGTAATAAATTTTTAATCATATTGTGCTAAAGTATAAGAGTAATTAGATGTGCTAAAGTAATAAATTTTTAATCATATTGTGCTAAAGTATAAGAGTAATTAGATGTGCTAAAGTAAAATTTTTAAATTATATTTGCTAAAGTAAAAATTTATATTATTTTTGCTTAAGTTAAAGATTAATTATATTTGCTAAAGTAATTTTTTATTACATTTACTAAAAAAAGAGTAATTATATTTTCTAAAGTAAAATGTTTTTAATTATATTTGCTAAAGTAAAATTTTTAAAATTGTATTTGCTAAATCGAAAAATTTTAATTATATTTGCAAAAGGAAAAGACTAATTCTATTTGGCAAAGTAAAAAATGTTTAATAATCTTTGTTGAGTAAAAATATTTTAATTATATTTGCGAAAATATTTTTTATAGTACTTGCTAAAGTAAAATATTAATTATATTAGCGAAAGTAAAATCTTTTAATTATATTTCCAAAAGTAAAAGATTTATATTATATTTTTTAAGTGAAAAATGTTTAATCATATGTACTAAAGTAAAAAATTTTAATTATATTTGCCAAAGTTAAAATATTTTTAATTATATTTGCTAAGGTAAAAAAATTTTAATTATATTTGCTAAAGGAAAAATTTTTAATTATATTTTCTAAAGTAAATTTTTTTAATTATATTTGCTTAAGTAAAACATTTAAAATTATATTTGCTAAAGTAAAAGATTAATTCTATTTGTTAAAGTAAAAAATGTTTAATTATATTTGCTAAAGTAAAAGATTTATTACATTTGCTAAAGTAAAATGTTTTTTAATGTATTTGCTAAAGTAAAATTTTTTTATTATATTTGCTAAAGTAATAAATTTTTTAATTATAGTTGCTAAAAGTATAAGATTAATTATACTTGCTAAAGTAACAAATGTTTAATGTATTTGCTAAAGTAAAATATTTTAATTATATTTGCTAAAGTAAATGTTTTTTAATTATATTTGCTGAAGTAAAAAACTTTTAATTACATTTGCTAAAAAGAAAAATCAATTATATTTTCTAAAGTAAAGGATTTTTAATTCTATTTGCTAAATAAAAATATTTGATTTTATTTGCTAAAGTAAAAGATTAGTTCTATTTGCTAAAGTAAAAAATTGTTTAATTATATTTGCTAAAGTAAAATTGTTTATAGTATTTGCTAAAGTAAATGATTAATTATATTTGCTAAAGTAAAAAATGTGTAATTATATTTGCTAAAGTAAAGTGTTTATAGTGTTTGCTAAAGTAAATGATTAATTATATTTGCTAAAGTAAAAAGTTTTTAATTATATTTGCTAAAGCAGAAAAAGTTTAATTATATTACTAAAATATTGTTTTAATTATATTTTCTAAAGTAAAATTTTTTAATTATATTTGCTAAAGTAAATGTTTTAAAATTATATTTACCAAAAGTAAAAGTTTTTAATTAGATTTGCTAAAGTAAAAGATTAAATATATTTGCTGAAGTAAAAAATTTTTATTATATTTTCTAAAGTAAAGTTTTTTAATTATATTTGCAAAAGGAAATTTTTTTAATGATTTTTACTAAAGTAAAAAAAAATTAATTATATTTCCTAAAATAAAATTTTTTAAATTATATTTGCTAAAGTAAAACATTTTAAATTATATTTGCTAAAGTAAAAAAAATTAAAATTATATTTGCTAAAGTAATAAATTTTTAATCATATTTTCTAAAGTATAAGAGTAATTAGATTTTCTAAAGTAAATTTTTTAAAATTATATTTGCTAAAGTAAAAATTTACATTATATTTGCTTAAGTAAAAGATTAATTATATTTGCTAAAGTAATTTTTTTAAATTATATTTGCTAAAGTAAAAATTTTTTAATTATATTTGCTAAAAATATTAATTATCTATATATATAAAAGCGAAAATGTATGTATGTATGTATGTATGTATGTATGTATGTATGTATGTATGTACGTATGCTTTTCCTCGATGTCCACAAAAGGCTTCTTTCAGAGAAGTGTTCGCTCGCTTTACAACTTCTTAAGACTTTTTATATCATCTATAAATTGTAATATCTCACATTTTACCATGGAGCTCGCCTGTCTATTTAATTTTATTTACTTTCAACCGTTTATTATTCCACATTTCCCGCATTGGCACACGTTATATTTGATTTTCGGTATAAACAAAAAGCGAAACTCGACTCTAATAACTGGCCAAAAGCCAGACTGGCCTGCGCGCCCTCCGGGGCCCGGGCGACAAGATCAAGGTGTAGTATCTGTTCCGACAGATACTGCAAGCAAAGACCAGATGTGGGGGCAACCCCACATGCCTGACCTTTAACTAGCTCCCATTTCCCACCTCTCGGGAGCTGGTCCCCTTTTTCCTTTCCCCCTCCCTCCACTCTTCACATTAAAAATCGGCCTTGTGCCTAATTTACTCGGTGGGAGAGCAAATAAATACCTACTGGCCAAAAGCCAGTGGTCTCTAGAGAGTTAAGTAACGTTTGGTCAATGTCGACTTCGTCATATCAGATGGTAGCTTTCATTTCGAGACGAGACGCTCCCCCTAATAAACAGGGAGTGGGTTTTTAAAAACAAACAATCCGATTTATTGACCTCATTAAAAACTGTCCCGCACAAAATGCTAACTGCTGAATACCTATCGCCATCACGTCAATCAAAAACGCGCACCTGTTTTTTTTCACACTTTACTATTTTCCAACTGCGCCTCAAGGCTTCATTTTTTTTTTTTTCACGGGCATCTGTGTTTTTTTCACATTTCAGGTTTTTTTAACACCCACTTACAAACACCCGGGCAATGCCGGGTACCCCTCGCTAGTATTTTCTAAATTAATTTTTTTTAATTATATTTGCTAAATTGAAAAATTTTAATCATATTTGCTAAAGAAAAAGATTAATTCTATTTGGTAAAGTCAAAAGTGTTAAATTATATTTGAGTAAAAATTTGTTAATTATATTTGCGAAAATAAATTTTTTTTATAGTACTTGCTAAAGTAAAAGATTAATTATATTTGAGAAAGTGAATTTTTTTAAAATTATATTTGCAAAAGTAAAAAGGTTTATATTATATTTGCAAAAGTAAAAAGGTTTATATTATATTTGCTAAAGTGGAAAATGTTTAATCATATTTGCTAAAATAAAAATTTTGGATAAGTTTGCTTTGTGCTTTAACTTATTTGGAAGTGTTAAATAAACTTTTGAAAATTCATACCAAGTCTTATGTTAGAATTAGAAAAATTGGCTAATATAAAACAGCTATCTAGGAAGTCTCGATAATCATTTAAAAATCAATAATTAAACAAAATACTGGTAGGAAACCACTAAATAAATGTCACAATCACAATTTTTTCACAGTATCTTTAATTTATTAAATTGTTAAGAACAATTACAGAATAGTTAAAGCACATAGGATATAATCTATAACCCTTATCCCTGAGTGGCTTCCGGGCCTTGATAAGTGTTGATCACTGTGTAAAAAAAAAATCCCCATCGAAATAAAAAAAAGCATAAGAAAGTAAAAACTGATATGAGCTCCACTCTCTTCCCTTTCCAACAACAAAAAATATTACCAACTGGTCATAAAGTGGGTGCTCATTTTACGTTAAATTTATATAGGAAAGTGATTACACACCTTAAAAACTTAAATATTTATTAGTATTGTATTCGTGTTGCGTTGACAACTATTTTTTTTCTATATTAAGCTTTTTCTAGTTTATGTAAATTTGTAAAAGTGATCCCCATTCTAAAAATTTAAATATTGGACAAAACATTAAAAATTCAAATGAATTATCCAGCGAAATAATATTTTGATAAATATTAAATGTCAGATTAAATAATATAATTTTATGAGATTTTTGGTCGATAGAGTCGATAGATCGATCTTTTCTTTTTAAAATTATATCGTTTTAAGCAAAAACATTATTACATACTTAACTAAAATTTCGAAAATATTAATATTTTTAAAATTACAAAAATTCACCAAGTGTAGATAGTTATTTATAGGTAACAGTAACTTTTTCGCTAAGTTTGGTAAAACTGCATTTTTCTTAGTGACAGACTTTTTTTTTTACTATACAGGAATTCAATAAAAAAAAAATGGGGATGAATTCGTTTTTTTTTTAAACGGAAAGTTATTATGAGATTTTTGGTCGATAGATCGATCTTTTCTTTTTAAAATTATGTCGTTTTAAGCAGAAACATTATTACATACTTAACTAAAATTTCGAAAATATTAATATTTTTAAAATTACGAAAATTCAATAAGCGGAAAGTTATTTATAGGTAAAAGTAACTTTTTCGATAAGTTTGGTAAAATTGCATTTTTCTTAGTGACAGACTTTTTTTTTTACTATACAGGAATTCAATAAAAAAAATGGGGATGAATTCGGTTTTTTTTAAACGGAAAGTTATTTATAGGTAAAGTAACGTTTTCGATAAGTTTGGTAAAATTGCATAAAGTAAAATTGCATTTTTAATGACAATTTTTTTTTTTTTTTACTAAAAACACAATAACAATAATAGTTGTTTTCGTAAGTGTTTCACAATTTTTATTGGATTGCAATAAAAATGAATGTTTATAATGTTTAAAATTATTTTGGTGAAAGTGCACTAGGGGACCACCCGAAGACGATCAATGCACGGTTGCCGCACTGGTTGTTCAATCTGCAAAGGGTGTTTATTCCGAAAGCTGTTCTTAACATGGGGAGGTTGCGGGTGTTTATTCCGAAGGGCATTTTCTCATTTTCAACCTCCTCGTAATCAACTTTTTAAAGGTAAATCTTCAGGTGATCCCCCAGTGCACTTTCACCATTATTTTAAAAGTTATTGAATTTTTAAATTGTTAATAAGTAAAAAAAAAAAAATTTTTAATTGTTAATAAGTAAAAAAAAAAAATTTTTAATTGTTAATAAGTAAAAAAAAAAAATGTTTAATTGTTAATAAGTAAAAAAAAAAAATTTTTAATTGTTAATAAGTAAAAAAAAAAATTTTTTTTTAATTGTTAATAAGTAAAAAAAAAATTTTTTAATTGTTAATAAGTAAAAAAAAAAAAAAAAATACGAAAGAACTTACCTTTCAATTCCATACGAAAAAAAAAAATCGGGATGAATTCGTTTTTTTTCTTTTGTGTTCAAAACAAAATTTTTTTTTTTTTTTTTTTTTTTTTACACAGTGATCACCACTTATCAAGGCCCGGAAGCCACTCAGGGATAAGGGTTATTGCAAGTACATTACGTTAGTGAGGAGATTTGCTGAAATGTTTACTTAAGGGGGCGGTTCAACGTTGGACTTGAAGACATCCAAGTTGTAGTCCGGAGGGAAGCAGGCAGACGGAACAGAGTTCCACAGGCGTGCAGTTCTAACAAAGAAGCTTTGTTCATGGAATCTGCGTTTTGATTTAGGCACAGATATAGAGTGGGGGAAATTTTTCACAGTGGATTCAGCTAGACGGGTGTTTTTCGTGAAAGATTGGCGAGGGGGGACCAGAGATTGGAGTTCAGACGAGCATCTGCCATGGAAATAACGATAAAACAAGGACAGGCTCGCAACGTCTCTTCTGTGGGAGAGAGGTTGCAGGGTAGAGAAAAGGGCATCCCCCACTAAGCCACGAAGTCTATTTTGTACTCTGTCAAGGCAGGATAGGCTGTTTTTAGCAGCTCCTGCCCAGATATGGCAACAGTATTCCATCCTTGGACGTACTTGGCTTTTATATAGATAGAGAATTGCATCCGTAGTGAGATATCTTCTGGAGCGGTAGAAGGATCCCACCATCTTTCCAGCGACCTTGGCAACAGACTTGATGTACGTGTTCCATTTCAGATCAGGAGTAAAGGTCAAACCCAGAAGCTTGTCAAAACACGGGGCCTCACCCAGACGAGAGCCATCCATCACAATTGATGCCAGATGGGGATCAGAGCGTTGATGATGTAAGGATAGCAGTTTGGTTTTGGATGCATAAAAGGTAACCAGCCACCTCTTCCCCCACTGAACCACGCACTCGAGATCAGAGGAGAGAGAATCAGAGAGAACTTTGTCATTTACAGCGTTTGATGTGTTGCCGTAGATAGTCGTGTCATCAGCATAGATGTCAACGAATGATTTAAGTATGTGTTTAGGGAGGTCATTGATGTAGATCAGGAAGAGAGTTGGGCATAGGATTGACCCCTGAGGGACTCCAGCATTTATATTGCAGGCCTCCGATTTTTGTCCATCTACCACTACTCTTATGAGCCTATCGGAGAGAAATGATTTAATGATTGAGAAAACATTTCCAGTTATACCGTAGCTGGAAATCTTGTGAAGTAGACCCTTATGCCATACCTTGTCGAATGCCTTTGATATGTCGAGAGCAATTGCCCTAGAAAGGAAGCCTTTGTCAAGAGATTCACTAATCCTGTGGGATATAACCGTCAGCACATCTGCGGTAGATCTTGCAGAGCGGAAACCATATTGTGTGTCACTAAGAAGGTTATTCCTGCTGAGGTGGTTGACTACTTCTCTATTTAATATGGATTCTAGCAACTTACTCATAACACACAGGAGACTTATTGGTCTGTATTGAGAGGGAGATGACTTATCACCTGAATTCTTAAATACAGGGCAAACTGATGAGGTCTTCCAGGGAGTCGGAAAGCACTTCTCCTTAAGGCAGCGCTTAAATAGTTTCGTAAGTATGGGAGCAAGTTCTGGTTGAAGCTTTTTTAACACTATAATTGGGATGCCATCAGGGCCAGTTGCTTTACTGGAATCTAGGTTCTTTATTTGCTTGGCGACCTCATGCACGGATATTTGTATGTTACCTAGCTTGTTCTGTGTTATAGGAGGAAATATGGGGAGTTGATGGCCTTCGTCGCATAGAGTAGAATTAGCTGCAAAGTTCTTTGCAAATAGTTTGGCCTTGTCTGACGCTGATGAGATGACCTCTGGTCCATTGATAATGGTTGGGATAGAACGCACACTTCTGTTCAGGATCCTATTTGTTATTTGCCAAAACTGGTGGGATCCAAGCCGCTGATCAGCTACCTTGGATTTAACAGACTGGGCATATAGCTCTCTTGCATTTTTTATTACTCTTTTACAGTGGTTGCTGGCAGACCTAAAAGCAGCTTTAGTCTCAGTGCATCTATTACGTTGGTAGCTATGGAAAAAGTGATTTCTGTGCGCGATAGCAGCAGCACATTCTGGGGAGAACCATGGCTGGCTGTTAGGTTTTTGTTGGAATTTTTTAGATGGTATGAATTGGTCTATGCCTGCAATTAACCATTCGGTCAGATCTGATACTATAGAGGACACATCCTTTTTAAACATGGAGTGCAGAGGTAAATCAGATATGAATGTACGGAAGCTATCCCAGTCGGCCATAGAGTATCGGTATACAGTACGGTGGAGGGGTACGTCTGGGGGCTTCTTACATTTCGTTTTTATCTTAACTGATACGACGGAGTGGTCGGAGGATCCTAGAGGAGAATGAACGGAATATGAACATAGCTCAGGGGAAGTTGAGAGAAAAAGGTCTAAGAGGCTTGCATATTGACCGGGTGTATCGGGCACACGGGTGGGTTCGCGAACAATCTGAGTGAGATCATAAGCAATGGCAAAATCATGACAAAACCTCCCCTCATCGTCTGTCTTATTTGAATGGGTCAGCCATTCCACGTTATGGACGTTGAAGTCACCACATATGTGGATGTTAGCCGAGGGATGTGAAGACAGTATGTGGTCTATTTTCTCAGATATGCTCTTAAAGATAGTAACTCCGCTGTTGTGCGGCCTATAGAGGGCAAATATAAATGCAGTGGTGTTAGCAAGTGCAACCCTGAAGCACATATAGGGTAAATTAGGATGTTCTCTAGAGATATCCCTGCCACACGGGAAGCCATCCTTAATGTAGGCACATATTCCATGCCCATGGCGATCTTGGGGGTCAGATTTAGCTGTTAAATTTGAGTTTTGTTGTTTTGTTTGTTATGATTTCTTTAGTAAATTGATACAACTTTTGTTTTGTGTGTTCAATTCATTAAGAAATAAAATATATGAAAATATAAAAGAATCAAAATTAAAAGATGAAAAACACGATTTAAACGTGAAATTATTTAAAAAGAAAATCAACTGCTTAGGAACAATGGATTCAGGTCATCATAAGACGGTGTAATCATTATTTTGTTCCTCGTGTAAAAATGTCCGTCCATTACTTTAATGTGCCGAATTGTTTATTAGTTAAATGTGTCGAATTGTTTTTCTATCAAATTGAGATTATTTTTGACAATACTTAAGGTTTGTTGCAATTCATTTTTTGACATTTATTTTCATAAATACAATTTGTTAAAAAACTTTTAAAATATAAATAATATGAAGATTTATTTTGTAAAATTCATTTTTTTTAAATACAATTTAAGGTTTATTTCGATTTTTGTTGTAAAATTATTTTTTTAATTATATAATTTGTTAAAAAATTTAAAAAATTATTTTATATACAATTTATTATAAAATAAAAACAAATACGAAATCAGGTTTGTTTTCTAAGATTGAGCATTTCATTATTATTTGAATTAGTCGAATTACTGTTAACATCCAAGATGAGAACAGTAGTCCGAAGGATATTGTTAAAATTAAAAAAAACACCTTTTGTATATGTTATTTAAAATAGATAAAAACTGTTTATTATTTAAAAAAAAAATTATTTAAAATGTTTACTTTTGAAAGATAGCTCTGCTTATTTAAACTGTTAACTTTGTTTGCGTAGTAACATATCGGTGATTAGGAGCAATTTTATTTTATTTTATATTTTATATTTATTTTTATTTTATAAAAATGCGATATAAGAATTGAGAGTATTTACGTTTAATATTTGTTAACGTTTAATATGAGGATTATTTGGATTATTAAAAAAAAAACTTTTGTATATATTATTTAAAATAAATAAAAAATGTTTATTATTTTTAAAAAAATCTATTTAAAATGTTTACTTTTGAAAGAAAGCTCTGCTTATTTAAAACTGTTAACTTCTGAAATACCGATATTATTGAGAATTATTGGATTATTCGGAGGAAATGTCCTAAATTAGCTTCGCTAAGAATTTCCAATTTTAGGAAGGGCAGATAACTCTGTCCTAAATCGGTTCAAATTCAAGTTATTTTAAACCAAGTACATATATAATTTTAGTGATTTCACTTTTCTTTTCGTTCAAAATATAAGCTAGACTTTATTTTTTTTTAAAAATACTAAACGTCTTGGTAATCATTACAATTATTACTGACAAATTATTCAAAAGGAAATATCGTTCAGAAATTATTTATAAACAATTTTGGGTAACTTATGCAACTTTTTTCCTTCCCATTGATGACCTATTTGTGTTCCAAAAATTTTTGTATCTAATGTTTAAAAAAAGTTTTAAGCATTGAATACAAAATTTTATTTCTATAAAAATCCATCAAACAAGTTTGAACAAGATTGTAACAAATTCAAGCAAAAAGTGGAATACAAACATTAATTTCTAAAAAAAAAAAAATCAACAAAAAAAAGTTTAAAAAGGATAGGATTGTTTAATACAACAAATAAGACGTCCAAGAATGTTATAATTTTTATACATATTTCGTAATAAAAACTCAATTCTGTAAGATTGGAACAGATCGTCTGAGGTTCCATATTGTCTTTTACTATCCTGTTTCAACTTATCTTTGCTTGAATTTGAACCGAACATAATTTATTACAGAGTCATCTGCCCTTTGTAAAATTGAAAATTTCTTAGCGAGGCTAATTTAGGACATTGCCTATTCGGACTATTGTTCTCATCTTGTATTTAAACAGTAGTTCGATTAATCAAAATAAGGTGCTTCTACACTATTGGGACGAGATTTTGTAATCAATAAATCGAGTTCTCAGATAAAGAAAACAATAGTTTCAACTAACTTTTTTTTGTCAATTTTAATAAGTTACAATGGTAGCTTCCAAATTATGCAGATTAAATTACCGGAATATTACTGAATTATATATATAAAAAAAAAAACTTTAATCGTGTTAGCAAGTGAAAAATTTCCGCCATCTTGTTTTTATAAAATGAAAGGAAACGCAACCATAAACAAGGGAAATAACTCTAAATTTTAAATGTGACCAACGCAAAATAAATAACAAAATAAACATAACATGTATACAATGTTTCTGAGTCACATGTAAATCATCTTAAAAGTACGAGGAAGACGTAGATACCATTGTTTTTATGTGAAATTCAGTTTTACGATTTCTGAAATTTCATCCCAATTTTTTTTTTTTTTTTAATTTTCTGTAAGAGTATCTTGTGTAGGAGACGGGGGGTCTCGTCGTGGGCGACGAAGCGTTTCACTGAAGAACCACAGCAACACACAGCAAACCAACAAACAATGACAGCCACGGCGCGAAGGTAACTAACAAAGCTCAGCTGACTGCACGAATAGAAACGGAACCCAACGGTCACTGTACTAATCGCCACGAACGTCAGAACCCGACTGCCTCGCACCTCCAATGGACCGATTTTTATTCCTCAAGATGGCCTAGCTAATTTGCATCCCCGCGAGATCTCGCGCGATCCTGCGAGATTCCGTCTCTAATAAAAGCAGGCAGGCGCCATCTTGAAACTCTTTCTTCCGCTGCCCCGACCACAGGATCAGCCACCACCCCACACGCCAGGCACACACGGACCCTCTTGCGCCAAGGGCTACGGTTAGTCCCACACTCCCCCCTGGTCTCCAGATCACATACGTGACACGGCGGACGTGGCCGTTTGATTCGAGCACTCCTGCGGAGGGGTATTGCCGGGACTTCCTCATCGGAGCTCTCAGAAGTGGCATCGGAAGCATCAGCATCAGCATTAGAGCTCGCAGTTGAGTCATCAGGTCCATGGGGCACAGGTTGGATCCATCGCTCATCGTCGGATGACTCGCTCCTTCCACTGCTCGCAGTTGAGTCACCAGGTTCGTGGGGCACGGGTTGGATCCATTGCTCATCGTCGGATGACTCGCTACTTCCACTGCTTGCCGATTGGTCAGCGCTTAGAGCGGGCCGGACATCCCTTACGTGGCGCGGAGTATCATCGACTAGTATGGCCTGTTCACTGATGACGCCGGTGACCCGCCCCCTCCAAAAGCTGCTGGTGCACCGGCCGCCGGGTGGCTTCACCCAGACGGTGTCTCCCACTTGGTACGTCCCCTGGGGTTCTCGTTGGTCGGGTAGACACACTTCAACGTCCTTGACGCGCACGTGGTAGTGATGAATCGCATCAGCGGGCGCACTGCCGCCAGTCACGGTGTCCTTAGGCGTTGTGTTGTATCTGTAAACCGCCTCCGCGATCGTACACTTCTTCCTGGCAGCGATCTTCTTCACGGTTCGGTGGCATTGCTCCGCTATGCCGTTGCCGCTCGGCACATACGCGCATCGGTGTCGAAGGCGGATCCCCCAGTTGTCCATAAAATGCCTAAATTCCTTGCTGCAGAACGCCCTGTCGTTATCCGTGAGGATCTCCTCAGGCGGCCCCCTTTCGTAGAATATGGATTCCAATTCGTGGATGACACTGGTGGAATCCTGCCTCGCTAATTGGCACCAAATCGCGAACCTCGTTGGCCCGCAGTCTATCAGCGTGAGGAAGTGTTGGCTGCCGTAGTGGGTTATATCCATACCCAACCGACTCCAAGTCGCGTCCACTCCCAGCTGTCCTTTCCGCCATCTGGCTGGGGCAGGGTCGATGGACTGGCACGTTTGGCACTCCCTGACCACTGCTCTTATTGCGCTTTTTGGTATTGATGGTCTAGCCAACTTCACAAAGTAGTAGGTCCGTTGTACTCCGGGGTGCCCACTGTCGTGATGTATCTTCCTGATTTCGTCCTCCTCGACGGAGGCAGCACACAGAGGCAATGGCTTAGCTTCTTTCTTCATAGCCTCATACCATCTCCGTGGTACCCGAGTGAGCTTGTCGGCGAGGTTGTAGTCCGAGGTGACGAGCACTACTTCTACGGACAGGTTGTACTCCGTCACCAGTTTTTTCACAGTCTCGAGCCTCCGTCTTATCAGCATAAATGAATATACTGGCTTAAAAGAGCCATCAAATATAAATAAAAATCATAATGAACTCAAGTGTTTGGCCTTAAAAGAGCTAAACAGAAAAGATAACAAAATATCAGGAGCTAAAAATGACTTAAAAAGAAATGAATATACTGGCTTAAAAGAGCCATCAAATATAAATAAAAATCATAATGAACTCAAGTGTTTGGCCTTAAAAGAGCTGAACAGAAAAGAAAACAAAATATCAGGAACTAAAAATGACTTAAAAAGAAATGAATATATTGGCTTAAAAGAGCCAACAAATATAAATAAAAATCATAATGAACTCAAGTGTTTGGCCTTAAAAGAGCTGAACAGGAAAAGATAACAAAATATCAGGAACTAGAAATGACTTAAAAAGAAATGAATATACTGGCTTAAAAAAGCCATCAAATATAAATAAAAATCATAATGAACTCAAGTGTTTGGCCTTAAAAGAGCTAAACAGAAAAGATAACAAAATATCAGGAGCTAAAAATGACTTAAAAAAAAATGAATATACTGGCTTAAAAGAGCCATCAAATATAAAACAAAATCATAATTAACTCAAGTGTTTGGCCTTAAAAGAGCTGAACAGGAAAAGATAACAAAATATCAGGAACTAAAAATGACTTAAAAAGAAATGAATATACTGGCTTAAAAGAGCCATCAAATATAAATAAAAATCATAATGAACTCAAGTGTTTGGCCTTAAAAGAGCTAAACAGAAAAGATAACAAAATATCAGGAGCTAAAAATGACTTAAAAAGAAATGAATATACTGGCTTTTGAGCCATCAAATATAAATACAAATCATAATTAACTCAAGTGTTTGGCCTTAAAAGAGCTGAACAGAAAAGATAACAAAATATCAGGACTAAAAATGACTTAAAAAGAAATGAATATACTGGCTTAAAAGAGTCAACAAATATAAATAAAAATCATAATGAACTCAAGTGTTTGGCCTTAAAAGAGCTAAACAGAAAAGATAACGAAATATCAGGAACTAAAAATGGCTTAAACAGAAATGAATATACTGGCTTAAAAGAGCCATCAAATATAAAACAAAATCATAATGAACTCAACTGTTTGGCCTTAAAAGAGCTAAACAGAAAAGATAACGAAATATCAGGAGCTAAAAATGGCTTAAACAGAAATGAATATACTGGCTTAAAAGAGCCAACAAATATAAATAAAAATCATAATGAACTCAAGTGTTTGGCATTAAAAGAGCTGAACAGGAAAATAAAACAAAATATCAGGAACTAAAAATGACTTAAACAGAAATGACTATACTGGCTTAAAAGAGCCATCACATATAAATAAAAATCATAATGAACTCAAGTGTTTGGCCTTAAAAGAGCTAAACAGAAAAGATAACAAAATATCAGGAACTAAAAATGACTTAAAAAGAAATGAATATATTGCCTTAAAAGAGCCAACAAATTTAAATAAAAATCATAATGAACTCAAGTGTTTGGCCTTAAAAGAGCTGAACAGAAAAAGATAACGAAATATCAGGAGCTAAAAATGACTTAAAAAGAAATGAATATACTGGCTTAAAAGAGCCATCACATATAAATAAAAATCATAATGAACTCAAGTATTTGTCCTTAAAAGAGCTAAACAGAAAAGATAACGAAATATCAGGAGCTAAAAATGACTTAAAAAGATATGAATATACTGGCTTTAAAGAGCCATCAAATATAAATAAAAATCATAATGAACTCAAGTGTTTGGCCTTAAAAGAGCTAAACAGAAAAGATAACAAAATATCAGGAGGTAAAAATGACTTAAAAAGAAATGAATATACTGGCTTTTGAGCCATCAAATATAAATAAAAATCATAATTAACTCAAGTGTTTGGCCTTAAAAGAGCTGAACAGAAAAGATAACGAAATATCAGGAGCTAAAAATGACTTAAAAAGAAATGAATATACTGGCTTAAAAGAGTCAACAAATATAAATAAAAATCATAATGAACTCAAGTTTTTGGCCTTAAAAGAGCTGAACAGAAAAGATAACAAAATATCAGGAACTAAAAATGACTTAAAAAGAAATGAATATACTGGCTTAAAAGAGTCAACAAATATAAATAAAAATCATAATGAACTCAAGTGTTTGGCCTTAAAAGAGCTAAACAGAAAAGATAACAAAATATCAAGAACTAAAAATGACTTAAAAAGAAATGAATATATTGGCTTAAAAAAGCCATCAAATATAAATAAAAGTCATAAATGAACTCAATTGTTTGGCCTTAAAAGAGCTGAACAGGAAAAGATAACAAAATATCAGGAACTAAAAATGACTTAAAAAGAAATGAATATACTGGTTTAAAAGAGCCATCAAATATAAAACAAAATCATAATTAACTCAAGTGTTTGGCCTTAAAAGAGCTGAACAGAAAAGATAACAAAATATCAGGAAGTAAAAATGACTTAAAAAGAAATGACTATACTGGCTTAAAAGAGCCAACAAATTTAAATAAAAATCATAATGAACTCAAGTGTTTGGCCTTAAAAGAGCTGAACAGAAAAGATAACAAAATATCAGGAACTAAAAATGACTTAAAAAGAAATGAATATATTGGCTTAAAAGAGCCAACAAATTTAAATAAAAATCATAATGAACTCAAGTGTTTGGGCTTAAAAGAGCTAAACAGAAAAGATAACAAAATATCAGGAACTAAAAATGACTTAAAAAGAAATAAATATACTGGCTTAAAAGAGCCAACAAATATAAATAAAAATCATAATGAACTCAAGTGTTTGGCCTTAAAAGAGCTAAACAGAAAAGATAACAAAATATCAGGAGCTAAAAATGACTTAAAAAGAAATGAATATACTGCCTTTTGAGCCATCAAATATAAAAAAAATCATAATGAACTCAAGTGTTTGGCCTTAAAAGAGCTGAACAGAAAAGATTACAAAATATCAGGAACTAAAAATGACTTAAAAAGAAATGAATATACTGGCTTAAAAGAGCCATCAAATATAAATAAAAATCATAATGAACTCAAGTGTTTGGCCTTAAAAGAGCTGAACAGAAAAGATAACAAAATATCAGGAGCTAAAAATGACTTAAAAAGAAATGAATATACTGGCTTAAAAAAGCCATCAAATATAAATAAAAATCATAATTAACTCAAGTGTTTGGCCTTAAAAGAGCTGAACAGGAAAAGATAACAAAATATCAGGAACTAAAAATGACTTAAAAAGAAATTAATATACTGGCTTAAAAGAGTCAACAAATATAAAACAAAATCATAATGAACTCAAGTGTTTGGCCTTAAAAGAGCTGAACAGGAAAAGATAACAAAATATCAGGAACTAAAAATGACTTAAAAAGAAATAAATATACTGGCTTAAAAGAGCCATCAAATATAAATAAAAATCATAATGAACTCAAGTGTTTGGCCTTAAAAGAGCTGAACAGAAAAGATAACAAAATATCAGGAACTAAAAATGGCTTAAAAATAAAATAAATATATATGAATAAAAATAATAATTAAAAAGAGCTAAACAGAAAAGATAACGAAATATCAGGAACTAAAAACGACTTAAAAAGAAATAAATATACTGGCTTAAAAGAGCCAACAAATATAAATAAAAATCATAATGAACTCAAGTGTTTGGCCTTAAAAGAGCTGAACAGGAAAAGATAACAAAATATCAGGAACTAAAAATGACTTAAAAAGAAATAAATATACTGGCTTAAAAGATCCATCAAATATAAATAAAAATCATAATGAACTCAAGTGTTTGGCCTTAAAAGAGCTAAACAGAAAAGATAACAAAATATCAGGAGCTAAAAATGACTTAAAATAATATACAATATATATAATATACTGGCTTAAAAGAGCCATCAAATATAAATAAAAATATATAAATATCAGAAACTAAAAATAAATAAATATCAGGAACTAAAAATGACTTAAAATAATATACAATATATATAATATACTGGCTTAAAAGAGCCATCAAATATAAATAAAAATATATAAATATAAGGAACTAAAAATAAATAAATATCAGGAACTAAAAATGACTTAAAATAATATACAATATATATAATATACTGGCTTAAAAGAGCCATCAAATATAAATAAAAATCATAATGAACTCAAGTGTTTGGCCTTAAAAGAGCTAAACAGAAAAGATAACAAAATATCAGGAGCTAAAAATGACTTAAAAACAAATGAATATACTGGCTTAAAAGAGCCGTCAAATATAAATAAAAATCATGATGAACTCAAGTGTTTGGCCTTAAAAGAGCTAAACAGAAAAGATAACAAAATATCAGCAGCTAAAAATGACTTAAAAACGTCATTGTTATTTAAAGAAATAAATATACTTAAAAGAGGTATCAAATATAAATAAAAATCAGAATAAAATCAAGTGTTTGCTCATGGACGAATCCATTTGATCTTTTAAAACAAATCAAAGAAAACAATAAAAAAGGGAAAAGCCACATTTTTTTAAGTGTTAAATATTCCTGTGTTTTTAAGTCAAATTAACTTCATTAATAAGACAGTATTACATAGAACACCCTGCAACGTCTCTCACACAGAAGAGACGTTGCGAGCCTGTCTTTGTTTTATCGTTATTTCCCTGGCAAGTGCTCGTCTGAGCTCCAATCCCTGGTCCCCCCTCGCAAATCTTTCATGATAAACACCCGTTCAGCTGAAACCAGTCAATAATTTCCCCCCTCTTTATCTGTGCCTAAATCAAAACGTAGATTCCATGAACAAAGCTTCTTTCTTAGAAGGGCACGCCTGTGAAAATCTCTTCCGTTTGCCTGTTTCTCACCTTACAACTTGGATGTCTACAAGTCTAACATAAAAAAATTCCTGATGAACCGCTCCCTTAAGTAAGACACTTTATCAAATCTCCAATACTAACGATTACTGCGATACTATCCCATTGATTACTGTACATGCAATAACCCTTACCCCCAAGTGATTTCCGGGTCTTGATAAGTTGTGATTACTATGTAAAAAAAGAAATGGAAAGTCATAGTCTTACACAATATAATATCAAGTTTACTGATAAATATGAAAAGAATACACAATTAATAAACGACATATCCTTGCAAAATATGTGCATAATTTTATTCTAAGAATTCGCATTTAGTCATAAAAGAACTTCAAGCTATACAGCATTACTGTGGTGTTTTGTCGTAGAACGGAAGACAGAGCAAAACCTCTTTACTAGGCTTTAGCGAACTAATTTCACAGCCAATAATAAACGTAAGAGCAAATAGTAAATGTAAGAGCAAATAACATGTAGCAGCAGTAAACGCAAGAACTGTTAGTAACGAAATGTTGAAGAAGAAAAAAAAACTCATCCCTTTTAAAAAGGAAAAGGAACCTGTACAAAATCACGTTCCATAGAAACTGTTAGTTTAACGGAAATATAACAATTACAGAGAACACACTTGACAGGAATAATACAACTCTATTAAAGGCATAATCATTTGAAATGAGAAAATCAGTTGAAGGAAATCAATACTGCACAGTTTTTTAAGGTTTGTTCAATATTACAATGTCTAGCTTAATGGGCTTGTCTATTATGTATCTGCCTGCCTGTATAACTTTGTCATAGAACACTGCAACCTTTGTATTTGTATGGTATCGGTAGTGCTTCATATTCCCAGATGAAAAGAATGATTTTAAATGACAAAAAATATCCAGAGCAACTAATAAAAAATCTTAATAAAAACAAAGTATTAAAACCTAAAGAATGATTGTAAACAATCAAATGAACATCCAGAATAACTAATAAAAAATCTTAACCTGGAAACAATCTGTGGAAGGCCACTCTGTAATGATATAATTGGTTACCAAAACGCAAAAGAACCCTTGGATATTAATGCAAATCATAATGATATCAAGTGTACTCTCCATAAATTAAAAAAATATCTAGTAATATATTTGGAGAACAAGTTGCAGATATATTCAAACAACTGTGATTAAAGGGGAATGTTAGAACCTTTTAAATGTCTCGCTTGAAACGTATAAGATAATACGGTATTGCTTGACATCCGCTAGTTTGCCTCGCCATAAGTCTAAATTATGAAAACAAGGGTGAAATGCCAGAGCCAAGAATAACATCCGGAATGTAAAAGTTGGATCGATTTTGGTATCGCAAAATTTCGACATAGACTGCCTATCAGTCTTCTGACTGAAGAAACTCATATTCAATAGCAAAAGCGATTAAGACACTACGCTATTGAACAATACAGATGAATATACTGTCTCACTACCAAACATTGTTTCATTTTGTAAGTCCCGGACAGCGGCGATTGAGAAGAATATTACTGAATAAAATATAACAGTTGAAGTTTAGTTCATAAAAATAAACAAAGGACGTGTGAATGCAAGTTAATCGACATAAAATTGTTACAAATATTTTTTAAAGCCGGGGAATAAAATACGGTGTAATATAAACAATAAGATGACATGGCTGGTTGTGTTATCATATATTCACCTAATAGTCAGTGTAAATCAGTCAGAGTTAGCAAAGTTAGAGTGTGGATTGACCAGAGAGTGATCAGCAGACGTGGATAGAGATTTTGCTTTTGTGAACCTTAAAGCAGTTGGACAAACTAGAATCTGACTAAGAAATGTTTTAGAGTGGCCATCCCAGAGCCTGGATCCGAATCCCATTGAAAATTTGTGGAGGATTTTTAAATTGAGGATAATGGAGAGGAAGCCTAAGAATCTCGCTCAATTAGAGGATTATTGTCAGGAGAAATGGACTAAATTTACTGCTGAAGAATGATACAAGTTAGTGGAAAACTATAATAAACGAATACAGCAAATAATTGAGGCTAAAAGCCATACAATCGATCATTAGAATTACGGTGCCAATAAATTTGAACAATAGAATTTTAAAATATAGTTTGCAATTATTTTATTATTCATTATTTTTTAAATTCGATTGTTGAGTTGAAAAGAGCAGTTCAAAATATATATTATACTTTGTAATTTTGAAGGATTTTAATACAAAATAAGGTTTTTATTGAACCGTGCCAATAAATATGATCATGACTGTACGTACATAGAAAACGGATCGAAAAATGCTGACATAGTGATATGAGACAAAAGGTAGAGAGAAGCAACCTTAGTAGAAGGTAATGTTCACAATGATGCTGGGTTAAGCAGATGAAATGGAAAAGATAATGAAATATCAAGGTCTTTGTATGACATGAAAAGAAACTAGAATCTTTAAAATATCTCTCGGTTTGAATCTTTAAGGTAGAAGGTGAACGTTTGGCATCTGATAGGATGTTTCGTCCTCAGCTTGAATAAACTGATAAAAAACATTTAAAGCGGAAAGTCTTATTCATGTGAAATGCAATTTAAAAAGTCATTTACACATTTAACTGATAGAACTTGAATTCCTACTAGATACTATTCTCTATTTTTTAATATTTCCCTTTGATTGAGTTTGTCTGAAACAAACATGATTTAAAATAGTTTTCACTACTGACTGACTATTCACGATTACATAATAATCTCGATATAAGATTTATCCTATGTAACAACACGAAGCTGGATACTCCAACAGATTAGATAAATTCTTACCTTGGAGTGTGTTAAGACAAAGTGAACACAAGAAGTGTGAGCTTTTTAAAACTATGGAAACCTATACTGGTTACAAACAAAGAAATTAAAACTGATTTGTTTTCTGATATTTTTTTACATCAACAATACATTTGTGGTATTATATATTTCAGTTTTAATATCATTTTTCGTCTGCTTTTATTTTTAATTTCATGAAATAATTTTCCATTTCTTAGTTTCTAATTAATAACAAGTTAACCACGTTATTTTCCTTAAACCTGTTTTTTTGCGTTTATCTCTTAGAAAACAAAATAAAGAGTTTTTAAAAGTTGATTTTGTTTTCTGATATTTTTAATATCAACAACAAATTTGTGGTATTATATATTTCAGTTTTAATATCATCTTTCGTCTGCTTTTATTTTTAATTTCATGAAATAATTTTCCATTTCTTAGTTTCTAATTAATAACAAGTTAACCACGTTATTTTCCTTAAACCATTTTTTGCGTTTATCTTAGAAAGCAAAATAAAGATTTGTGTTTTAAAAGTGGACTTTGTTTTCTGATATTTTCTTATATCAACAACAAATTTGTGGTATTATATATTTGATTTTTAATGTCATTTTAGTTTGATATTATAATTTCCAAAGTTTTACTTATATTTTCACTCAGACTATTTTTTAAATTATTTTATTTAGATTAAATTCTATCATAATTAAATTTATTTTTTTAATTTCATAAGATAATTTTCCATTTCCTCTTTTCTACTTAATAACAAGTGAACCACCTTACTTTCCTCAAACAAAATTAAACTTTATTTTTCCCAATTTAAAAAAATTGTAAAATTATATTATATTTTAACAGATTTAATATTTTATATTAATTTGTTTGGACATAATGGTTAGACGAACGCCTTCTTTGATTGATTTAAATTGTGTGATGTCAACAAACACACAATAACACTCTTATGATTTTGAGCGTTTTCTTTTGCCTTCATATCTTGGAAATCAAATGAAGTTTTTAAGTCATTTAAGAGTTTACTTTTAGGTGTATTTCGGTCTGTTTTGAACAAATATCACATTTAAAATTGCTGCCGGAAATTTGTTCTTATGATATTAAAACCTACGTTGCCCAGTGTGTTCTGTATAAATTCACTGGTCGCCATTTTGAATATTGATTCTTAAGTAAATCTGGCCTCGTTTTGGAAATTTTCTATTTTCATTAATTTGATAGGGTGTACAAACCTCCATTTTTTTGCTATAATAGCGTGTATGAGAGTCTGGAAGATTCTGGCTTTGGTGTTCAGCCTATAGAGACGTGGTGTCAAGCTACTTTGCAGCCACACACGGACACAATGCACAACACTTTCAGTTTGAGACACATACGGTCATCGCCTCTTTTTTCCAGCAGTTGCATATTTCAGCCCACAGGTCGCGATATCGATATCCTTTTCCTTCTCTTTATCCTGCTTTCTAACATATTAACGGAGGTATAAGGAACGTTTCACTTGCATGTACATCTGTTATCTACAATCATGCAATTTCTGCGGGCATAAAACTAAAAACTTGTCTTTTTTTCGCTGACGTAGTTGAAAGCACAAAGGTGTGGACTTTTCATCCAATCAGTATTCGAAGAAAGCGAATTTCAAAAATATTTTTCTGCCAGTTTTCACTGCGAGCTGATGGAACCGAATGAAGGGACACTGCATGCCAAACCTAGACAGTCGAGTCAGAGTTTCCTGGCCGTGTAGACCAGCACCACAACCGCTTGATCTGTCGTTAAACCATTGATATGATTTTTGCGCACTTTGCACTTGAAATGTGTAACTCTTCGTGAATTATCAATATATATATATATATATATATATATATATATTGTCTGTATTTTTGAGATGAGGTGTTTTCATTTATTGAGATTGTCGGACTGATTTCCTCATCTTGGTTGTTATAGTCACAACGTTTCGTCCGTTTTGCCATCGGGTGTTTTGTATCGAACTGGGGAACCGTTTGTTAGGAGTCTCGAACCCACCCCTTTATTATTATTACGGGGGTACCGTTTGAACTCCAGCTAGTAACATTCAAAACAGAGAATCAGCAACTATGTCCCAGAGCCTAACTGGAGTCTGAACACGGTACCCCAGTAATAATAATAAAGGGTTGGGTTTGAGACTCCTAACAAACGGTTTACTAGTTCGATACAAAACACCTGATGAAGGCCGGAGGGCAAAACGGCCGAAACATGTGACTATAACAGCCAAGATGAGGAAGTCAGTCCAACAATCTTATATATATATATATATATATATATATATATATATATATATATATATATATATATATGCATAGATCATCGTATAACGATTAGATCAATCTCTAAATGACGTAAATGAACATTTAAAATTAAAATGTTTAAATTCAACGTTATTTCACCCGGTTAATCGTAGCCGAATGGATTAGGTCTTCGCTAATCGAGCGAGAGGTGCCTCGTGTTGCAGGATTCAAATTGTTCAACTGGTATTAATCGTGACACCCTGCACTGAAGATTCCCGAAAGGATGAAACACTAGTGTCTGTAGGTATTTAATTATTATAGTAAAAAAATAATGACAGCCCCTTTAAGAAATTCGTTTCTTATCGTTGAGTACTGTCAGTTTAATTAAAGTCGGTCAATTCAACTCATGGGCGGGCAAAAATAGTTTTCAAAGCCGATTTATCATAATTTTTTTGTAGGTTTCCGACTATTTTTTGATTGCATTTGAAAGATTAGAGACTAAAGTTAATTTCCTAAAGGAAAAAAAAAATATTTGTACATGTGAAAAAAAAAAAGTTATGAAAAATATTTTCACGGTGAGCTACCCAATTCAGCTAAATTTTGAAGTTAAATAATTCATTGTAAAAATCCTTTTAGAGAGGAATATTAGTTTTCTGAGTCTATTTCAAAGATGATTAGTAAAGTAAAGTCCTAAGATATTGAATTAAATATTAAAAAAAACACCTTGTTTGTGCAGGAAAAAAAAATTAATTAGCCCTCAAATAGCAAGTAATTTACCGTTCGCCAAAAACGCAACAAACTAAAAAAATGTAAACACGATTATAAGGAGGCCCAAATCTTCAACCAATCAAAACACTGTTTTAAAATGAAGTCATGATAGTAAAAGGAGGTAGGGGTGTCAAATCTCCTTTTTTTTCTTCACAGACGTGCATCCATACATTCCTATTCTGAACGTTTGTATCAATTTTCATCATTTTTTAATTTAATTATTTTTTATTGTTTTTAAATTAAATGTTTTTTAATTATTCTTCGAGATTACATAAAAAATATTTTACGCCAAAAGTTTCACATTCTTGCGAGCAAATTATTTATTATAAAAATCTTGCATATAAAATTATGCGAAATCTGTAATTTAAAAAAAAAAAGTAGAAATATTTTTGCTATTATAATTTTTTTAATGTGAAAATATTCAATAAGCAATGCTTAATTCAATGGTAATATCGGTAGTTCGAGAAATTCATTGTTTCTTCGAGTTATATCGGATTAATTAATACGGACTTTAGGGGATTTTTTTGTAACGTTCCTCTAAAAATTATTTTATTTTTTTATTGTTCAAATTTCGGTGCTTTATTATATAACAAAAGCATGTCGGAATTTATCTTGCTTCCAGATAAATTCGACGCTAAAGTAACTAGGCTGAAAAAAAAACATGAAACAAAAGGGGGGGGTAAGGAATAAAATATAAATGTCTTGCTTTAAAACGAAGAAGAAACTTTATTTACAATAAGTTGCAAATTTTTCCCTTTGCGGGCATTAAACTTAATACGCCAATGTAACTTAAAATGAAAAAGTAACATGTAAAGAAAAAATAACGACACTGCTGGTTCTTATAAAAAAGTTGTGCGTATCCATTACGAATACAACAAGAATATACAAAATAGTACTATCTCCCATTCACACTCGCATATGAAGTTAATTTCAGGAGCGTACTCACAATTGAAAGCCTGTCAGGCAAGTGGCCTTTTTCTTTTTTTTGTTTAAAGTTCTTTGAGAATTTTCCTTGTCCTGCGTGAAAACCGTAGACAAACATGTATTACAGGAGCAAGACCTCGTCGCTTGTCCGGATAGGAAATTCCATAATACCTTGTCACGTAAAAGGTATTTTCTTTAAATTCCACTCCTTGTAAAATAATAATAAAATAAATACGTGCAGGACCGCAGCCACGTAGTTAATTTCCAGAAGCCTGTCTCGTCACAGCCGGGTTTACTTCTTTCAAGGAGGGCTCTTCAAAATTCCATCTTCAGCGCCGGGCAAAGAACACGGTCTCTCTCCTCGACAGCAGAATTTCAAAAGAGGACGAAATACGCGCTGAGCTCGTGACGTCATCACAGAGCTAGCATTTCTCTTTTCTCCAAATTGAAGGGAGTTTCGTACAAACCGAAAATATACGAAACTAAACATCATAACGGATACAAAACACAAAAAATCATATATAAGAACCAGATAAACAATAATAAATGTAAACAGGGGGGATGCACCATTATGGGTACAAAAAAAATTCCAACAAGCAAAAATAAATTCTTGTAGTAAATATAATACTACTGAAAACCATAACTTTAGTAAAGGTATTTTTTGATTAAACAAAGTAAGACATTTCCACTAAGATTTGAATAAAAGTAATTAGTTCATTATATTCCGCGATCATTATTTGATAATAAATACTGAAAATGTAATTAAAATTGGTTAATTTCCTGATTTTTGGTGAATTTTTAAGTAAAGGGAGGGGTCACAATGTTTATACATTTTACCCGTACCTATAATGAGTAAGCGATTTTCAAATGACACCGATTTTGGTCGCTCATTGTTCCGTTACACCCGTCTAATAAGAAGTGCGGAATAGTTTCGCTATTTTTTTTTTAATGAGGATTATTTGTATTATTCGGAGGTAATATCCTAAATTAGTGTCGCTAAGAATTTTTCACTTTAAAGAAAGGGCAGATAACTCTGTCCCAAATCGGTTCAAATTCAAGTTATTTTAAACCAAGTACTGTAATATATAATTTTAGTGATTTCCATTTTCTTTTCGTTCAAAATATAAGTTAGACTTTATTTTAAAAAATACTAAACTTTTCAGTTATTATTATTATTACTGACAAATTATTTAAAAAGAAATTATCGTTCAGAAATTATTTATACACAATTTTGGATAACTTATGCAACCTGTCCTAAATTAGCGTCGCTAAGAATTTTTCACTTTAAAGAAAGGGCAGATAACTCTGTCCTAAATCGGTTCAAATTCAAGTTATTTTAAACCAAGTACTTTCGTTCAAAATATAAGTTAGACTTTATTTTAAACACTAAACGTTTCAGTAATCGTTATTATTATTATTGTTATTATTATTATCATTATTAATATTATCATTATTATTATTGTTGTTATTATTATTATCATCATCATTATCATTATTATTATTATCATCATTATCATTATTATTATTAATATTATTATTATTATTATTATTATTATTATCATTATTATTATTATTATTATTATCATTATTATTATCATTATCATTAATAGTATT
Source organism: Euprymna scolopes (assembly GCF_053919585.1). Taxonomy (NCBI): domain Eukaryota; kingdom Metazoa; phylum Mollusca; class Cephalopoda; order Sepiida; family Sepiolidae; genus Euprymna; species Euprymna scolopes. The sequence goes on from NC_136527.1 coordinate 120,659,255, forward strand.
ATTATTATTGACAAATTATTTAAAAGGAAATATCGTTCAGAAATTATTTATAAACAATTTGGGGTAACTTATGCAACTTGTTTTTCCTTCCCATTTGTGACCTATTTGTGTTCAAAAATACATAGGAGTCACCTCTTATCAAGGCCCGAAGGCCACTAGAGGATAAGGGTTATTGAGTGTATAGTAATCAATGTGATAATATCGTAGTAATCGCTAGTAAGGGAAATTTAGTAAATTGTCAAGAATTTGTTTATGCTAGACTTGAAGACAACCAAGTTGTAGTTACCTGAAAAACAGGCTAACGGAAGAGAGTTCCACATGCGTGCAGTTCTTGGAAAGAATCTTTGTTTATGGACTCTACGTTTTGATTTACTGCCCAGTTTAAGAGTGGGGAACATTATTGACAGTGGTTTCAGCTAGACGGGTGTTTTTTTTTGTGAAAGATTGGTGAGGGGGGATCAGAGATTGGAGCTCAGACGAGCACTTGCAATGGAAAGAACATTAAAACAAAGACAGGCTCACAACGTCCCTTCTGTGGAAAAGAGGTTTCAGGGAAGAGAAAGGGGCATCCCTCACTAAATTACAAAGTCTATTGTGTACTCTGTCAGATTTGATGTACGTGTTCTATTTCGGATCAGGAGTAAAGGTCAACCGAGAAGCTTATCAAAACATGAAGCTTCTCCAAGACGAGAGCCATTCATTTCAATTGATCCTGGATGGGGATCAGAGCGTTGATGAAACATCCTGCTATTGACTAATGAAAACTTTAACCCGTGGATGGGAATAACAATGAACTTGGTTGGTTAATCTGCTAAACTCAACACAACGTGTACCACAAATTTCATGCATTTTAGCCTGACAAGTATTTACGAGCATGAAACAGAAAACTCTGTGCAGCTCAAATACTTTATAAACTTTCATAACATAAATTATCCACATTTTCAAAGAAAGAAACATAATTTATATATATTTTTTATTTTTTTATTTTATTTTTTAAAAACTAATCCTAAATGTTTCTTTCTATGTTACCTTGTTTATAAACGTGTTTTTTCGTGTTTTATTTATGTATTTTGTCTGTATTCTCCTGTATTATCCGCCCCCCTCATTCTACAAAGTTAAACAATAAAAACAAACAAAATGCCGGCAACTAACGATAAAAGAAAAATGCCGGGAATTATTCTAATAGAATAGATAATGTTAGGACTTTATTAAGTAGTATACCTAATATATACTTTTACTGCAAGCTTGCATATATTGTAAATGCCTTCTTCTTGCTGGCAAATCAAACCATCTAATATAGTTAGCCTCATTTTCAATTACATTCGAAATATAATACAGTGCAAAGAAACAGTTACTCATGAAAACGAACCACCTAAAGTATAATCTTGAATAATTATCTAAACTCGAATGTAAATTAATATTAAGCCGACTTTACAAACTGATAATAGTTAATTATTGGATTTTAATTAATTATAAGATGAAACTCTTATAATTTAAACTCGATAGATAACGACAAACTTCCACCCATTTATATGGGAGGGGAGATTATCATCAAAAGTGTCCTGAATTGTTAACTTAGCACCAGACTTACTACTTAGATATTAAGTAAGTCACTTGTCCCCATTCCTCCCCCTTTTTTTTTTTTAAATGGAAAGTAGATAATACAGTGGATGTGTTATCGGCAGCTCCAGTAACTCTCGCTTCTCCTTTTTTGTCATCCAGTCCTCATTCAATGAGTGATTTTTCTGACAAAGGGTGAAGAAAAAGCTGCTTAAAGGTCGGTAGTACTTGGTGACCAGTAGTCTGAGATGTCGGAAATTTTTCTGTCTCTATCTGTCCTTGTGGCCATGTCACTAGTAAGGGTGCTGGAGGTAAACGTTTGTCTGGGCTGACGTTATCCGCCTGATAGTCAGGGACCCGAACCTTGGATTAACCACTAAGGAGGCTGTCCTATCAGCAGGCGCAAAGTACTGGGACTGCTGTATTGCCATTTGGTGAGTGGATCTGGACCATGCAGTAGCTTCTGGTGGGGCCTCTCGATGCCATACTAGTGGGTAATTGTTACGGCTTTACCTTTTCGTGTGCCACAAAAAAAAAAGAAAAAAAAAATTCCTGTCTTTTTCTCTCTTACTTTCCCTCTCTGTACTGCTCTAACCAAGTATGCCGACCTATTCCACAAATCCCCAAACCTCAACATGAAATATCTCCAGAATAAAAACTCGATTAAACCTAGAACCCCATCTTCCAACGTAGACCCCTACTACCAGGTCTCCTTTTCCAACATCAGGGGTCTACGTTCCAACCTTCCAGAGGTTGAAACTCAATTACAGGAGACGAAACCGGACATATTCTTTCTAAGTGAAACTGGAATAGGGCCGACCACTTCCCTAGATGAGTTCATAATTAACGGATACTCAAATTTAACAGCTAAATCTGACTCCCAAGATCGCCATGGGCATGGAATATGTGCCTACATTAAGGATGGCTTCCCGTGTGGCAGGGATATCTCTAGAGAAGATCCTAATTTACCCTATATGTGCTTCAGGGTTGCACTTGCTAACACCACTGCATTTATATTTGCCTTCTATAGGCCCCACAACAGCGGAGTTACTGGCTGACCCATTCAACTAAGACAGACGATGAGGGGAGGTTTTGTCATGATTTTGCCATTGCTTATGATCTCACTCAGATTGTTTGCGAACTCACCCGTGTGCCCGATACACCCGGTCAATATGCAAGCCTCTTAGACCTTTTTCTCTCAACATCCCCTGAGCTATGTTCATATTCCGTTCATTCTCCTCTAGAATCCTCCGACCACTCCGTCGATAAAAACGAAATGTAAGAAGCCCCCAGACGTACCCCTCCACCGTACTGTATACCGATACTCTATGGCTGACTGGGATAGCTTCCGTACATTCATATCTGATTTACCTCTGCACTCCATGTTTAAAAAGGATGTGTCCTCTATAGTATCAGATCTGACCGAATGGTTAATTGTAGGCATAGACCAATTCATACCATCTAAAAAATTCCAACAAAAACCTAACAGCCAGCCATGGTTCTCCCCAGAATGTGCTGCTGCTATCGCGCACATAAATCACTTTTTCCATAGCTACCAACATAATAGATGCACTGAGACTAAAGCTGCTTTTAGGTCTGCCAGCAACCACTGTAAAAGAGTAATAAAAAATGCAAGAGAGCTATATGCCCAGTCTGTTAAATCCAAGGTAGCTGATCAGCGGCTTGGATCCCACCAGTTTTGGCAAATAACAAATAGGATCCTGAACAGAAGTGTGCGTTCTATCCCAACCATTATCAATGGACCAGAGGTCATCTCGTCAGCGTCAGACAAGGCCAAACTAGTTGCAAAGAACTTTGCAGCTAATTCTACCCTATGCGACGAAGGCCATCAACTCCCCATATTTCCTCCTATAACACAGAACAAGCTAGGTAACATACAAATATCCGTGCATGAGGTCGCCAAGCTAATAAAGAACCTAGAATTCAGTAAAGCAACTGGCCCTGATGGCATCCCTATTATAGTATTAAAAAAGCTTCAACCAGAACTTGCTCCCATACTTACGAAACTATTTAAGCGCTGCCTTAAGGAGAAGTGCTTTCCGACTCCCTGGAAGACCTCATCAGTTTGCCCTGTATTTAAGAATTCAGGTGATAAGTCATCTCCCTCTCAATACAGACCTATAAGTCTCCTGTGTGTTATGAGTAAGTTGCTGGAATCCATATTAAATAGAGAAATAGTCAACCACCTCAGCAGGAATAACCTTCTTAGTGACACACAATATGGTTTCCGCTCTGCAAGATCTACCGCAGATGTGCTGACGGTTATATCCCACAGGATTAGTGAATCTCTTGACAAAGGCTTCCTTTCTAGGGCAATTGCTCTCGACATATCAAAGGCCTTCAACAAGGTATGGCATAAGGGTCTACTTCATAAGATTTCCAGCTACGGTATAACTGGAAATGTTTTCTCAATCATTAAATCATTTCTCTCCGATAGGCTCATAAGAGTAGTGGTAGATGGACAAAAATCGGAGGCCTGCAATATAAATGCTGGAGTCCCTCAGGGGTCAATCCTGGGCCCAACTCTCTTCCTGATCTACATCAATGACCTCCCTAAACACATACTTAAATCATTCGTTGCTGATGCTGATGATGATGATTCTATGCTGATGACACGACCATCTACGGCAACACATCAAAGGCTGTAAATGACAAAGTTCTCTCTGATTCTCTCTCCTCTGATCTCGAGCGCGTGGTTCAGTGGGGGAAGATGTGGCTGGTTACCTTTAATGCATCCAAAACCAAACTCCTATCCTTACATCATCAACGCTCTGATCCCCATATGGCATCAATTGTGATGGATGGCTCTCGTCTGGGTGAGGCCCCGTGTTTTGACAAGCTTCTGGATTTGACCTTTACTCCTGATCTGAAATGGAACACGTACATCAAGTCTGTCGCCAAGGCCACTGGAAAGATGGTGGGATCCTTCTACCGCTCCAGAAGATATCTCACTACGGATGCAATTCTTTATCTATATAAAAGCCAAGTACGTCCAAGGATGGAATACTGTTGCCATATCTAGGCAGGGACTGCTAAAAACAGCCTATCCTGCCTTGACAGAGTACAAAATAGACTTCGTGGCTTAGTGGGGGATGCCCTTTTCTCTACCCTACAACCTCTCTCCCACAGAAGAGACGTTGCGAGCCTGTCCTTGTTTTATCGTTATTTCCATGGCAGATGCTCATCTGAACTCCAATCTCTGGTCCCCCCTCGCCAATCTTTCACGAAAAACACCCGTCTAGCTGAATCCACTGTGAAAAATTTCCCCCACTTTGTTGCTGTTATTATTATTAGTATTATAAATAATAATAATAATAATAATAATAATAATAATAATAATAATAATAAGAGTGATTGTGCAGTGTACGCATCGTGCTAGATTTTAGATAGGAATTTTAAGTTAAATTTTATGGCATCTTTTTTTCATTAAATTTTTAGGCGAAAGTTCAGAATAGTTAGAATGTTAAGAATGGCTTTCTAAATAATGCTATTATTTTAGCACGTCATGCACACGACACAAATACCAAACAATATTTATTTAAACAAAAGAAAAAATGTTAACTAAAATTTAATCTACTCTTTATTTTTATTTCATATCAAAACTTTAATTAAAACTGATTAGTTAATGAATGTTTAGATGAATTTGTGTTTGTATGTCTCGGGAGAGAATAGAGTATTTCATATTCTATTTTCCATTTCAGTCATGTAAATTATTTACAGATAAAATGTTGTAAAACAGACAAACAAAAACTTTTAAGTTATAAATATATTTCAAAAAAATAAATTACGCCCGGTGCTAAAATATTGAATTCATTGTTAAAAAAAATATAAGCAAAATAAAAAGAAACTGTCGTGAAAAATGATTCTAACTTTAAAATATTTAGAAATACTCAATGAAAAGTTTTATTTATTATTAAAAGAACGGACTGAAAAATATTCTCATAAAAATTGTTTTGCAGTTTAAAAAAATAAATAAAATGAAATATGCGACTTCCTTCGACAGATATAAAAGTTAAACAGTAACTTCACTTACTGTTACATTTTGTTAGATTAAAATGATCCTAATGTGCAATCATAATAATTGCAATTATAGAATTATCCAAATGGAGAATTGTTTTTTCTCTCTAGGAGAATAAAAAAACATGCAAGTTTGAACTTTCATAAAATTATCACAGCCAAAATCTAAGGCAGCGAAAAAATATCTTTTTATGGACACATGGTGGAACACCGGAAAATTTAGGCACCTTTATCTACATGTTTATCTGATAATGACGTCACACTGTCATGTTCAACAGTCTACTCAGTAGCCGTGCTAGTAGGCAATCAAGTTCTCTCTTTTCACTCTTTTAATGTTAATCTGTTTTTAAGTTGACTTCCTGGGAAAATGTTGGACCACACACTTCACATGAGGCTTTTTCACTTGTTTAAATTGTCTTATAACTACCAGATGCCACACATTCTTCCCATTAGTTTAGTTATTCAACCGAATGATCGTTTTCTAATTCGAACTGTCCTTTTGAGTCAAATTGTTTGTATTTCTCTTGCACAGTAAACCGGGCATATTATATATATTATATATTGTAGTTTTTGACATTTTTTCCAATTGCACGGTTGCTTCTATAATGACTCGCCTGTGTGATTTAGTATATGAGTTTTTATATACAATATATTGGAAAATGTTGAACCATTTATATACAATATATTGGAAAACGTTGAACCATTTATATACAATATATTGGAAAATGTTGAACCATTTATATACAATATATTGGAAAATGTTGAACCATTTATATACAATATATTGGAAAATGTTGAACCATGTATATACAATATATTGGAAAATGTTGAACCATTTATATACAATATATTGGAAAATGTTGAACCATGTATATACAATATATTGGAAAATGTTGAACCATTTATATACAATATATTGGAAAATGTTGAACCATTTATATACAATATATTGGAAAATGTTGAACCATTTATATACAATATATTGGAAAATGTTGAACCATGTATATACAATATATTGGAAAATGTTGAACCATTTATATACAATATATTGGAAAATGTTGAACCATGTATATACAATATATTGGAAAATGTTGAACCATGTATATACAATATATTGGAAAATGTTGAACCATTTATATACAATATATTGGAAAATGTTGAACCATGTATATACAATATATTGGAAAATGTTGAACAATGAAGGAGGCTTTTCACTATTTTTTCTTTTACTTTTAGTTCTCAGAAATCAAGGGGTCCACTACCTGGGGCTAACACTTGAACTCTATATGATTCATCCCATCCATAGCCTTTGAGCCCCTGGAGGGGCATAGGCCATCTACAACTTTGTAGATGCTTTTGTAGCAAGGAGTTCTTTTTACAGGGTGAGGGTGCTGGCCCCACGCCCAACCTTCCCGGAAGGTACATACAGCGCCTCGCCTTCCCAAATAGTCACCAATCTGGTACTGGCCAGGCTCAATGTTTCTTAACTTCGGTGATCTGGTGAGAACTGGTGTGTCAACGTGATTGTGCATTAAACTCTATATGAGATACATAGGTATTCGAATGTTCCATTAAAGTTATCTCTCAAATACTGAGTTAGTAAAGAAATTGAGAACAATTTTCTTCTCTCCAATTAACCATTTTTATATGTTTTAGTATATCCTTCATTTTGGTCTCTTGATCTTGCTGGATTGCAGGACAAGAATTTATCTAGTCTCGTGAAGTATCCAGCTTCGTGCTATTACTTGAAGTAACATCACTTGGAGAAGGTGCACCATTCCTCATAAAAGCTAATGTGGGTTAGCCATAGTGAGAAGATCTTATTTGGGCAGCGAATACAAAATATGATTTTGAATATTTGATCAAGGTTTAATTCCAGGGAAAAATATCCTCATGCTAAGTTGTTATGGCAAACGCATGTACAGAGAGACCTTACATATTCAAGCACAGTGTCTAGTAGGCATTCAAGTTCTCTCCCGTAGGCATTCAAGTTCTATGAGTTTTTAAGCTGGATTTTTGGGAAAATGCAGAACCATGAAAATCACATGAATGGGGTTTTTAACAAGTGTGTGTGGACATGTTTTTCTAAAGAGATTTTATGGGAAAATGTTGTACCACACACTTGACATGAATGAGGTTTTTCACTTTTTTTTTTCATTTTTCTTAAACTTTTTCTTCTAGGGGATGGGACATCCAACCAGATGTCTGACATTTACCCCTATTTTAGTGAGTCCAACCAAAAGATCTTTTCAGGATTCTAGCCGTCCCTTTCGGTGCAATCGTTTGTATTTCACTTGCACTTGGTTCACCGGGTATGCTTGCTATGTACTTTTTAAAGTTCTTTTTCATAAGCCCAGTTGCACCTATGATGACTGGTATAATTGAAACGTCTTTTAATTTCCAATTTCGTTTCATATCATACATAAGTCCTTGATACTTTGTAATCTTTTCCCTCTCAACTCTGTTAAGCCCTGTATCATTGGGTACACTGACCTCTATTACAGTCGCTTTTTTGTTTGCTCTGTCCCAAATCACTATATCTGGTTTAACAGCTGCATTTTCAAGATATGTAGCAGTAGGGATTATGTAGTCATAGTGAATAGTGTAGTTGTCATTCCCAACTGTTCATTCGGGTATATGTTCCCAGGAGTTTTTACTACACTGAATGTTGAGTTTCTTACATATCTGCCAGTGAAGGTATTTGCAAACTCCGTTATGGCGATCTGTATAATAACCGTCTCCAAGTAGGACTTTGCAACCAGAAATCAGGTGGCCCACACTCTCAACCTCAGTGCTACAGAACCTGCATTTATTATTGTTGCTTAGACCACACATCTTTTTGAAGGCGTTTGTCATGAGGCCCTGATCTTGTGCAGCCAATATCAACCTCTCTTGGTCGTAATGGAGGGATCCTCTTTTGAGCCAGTCCAGGGAACCATCCCTATCAATATATTCTTGGGATAGTTCAGTCGGTAGGTATTTTGCCCGTGTTTTAAATTGCATTTCTGAGAAAATACTGCACCACACACTTGACATGAATGCGGCTTTTCACCAGTGTGCTTGAACATACGAATTTTTAAGTTGCATCTTAGGGAAAATGCAGAACCACAAAAATCACATGAATGAGGTTTTCCACTTTTTTTTTTTATTTTTCTTAAACTTTTTCTTCTAGGGGATGGGACATCCAACCAGATGTCTGCAATCTTTTCACCAGTGTGTGTGAACATATGTTGTTTTAAAGAAATTTTATGGGAAAATGCTGTACCACACACTTGACATGGGTAAGGCTTTTCACTTTTCTTAAACTTTTTCTTCTAGGGGATGGGACATCCAACCAGATGTCTGACATTTACCCCTATTTTAGTGAGTCCAACCAAGAGATCTTTTCAGGATTCTAGCCGTCCCTTTCAGTGCAATCGTTTGTATTTCACTTGCACTTGGTTCACCGGGTATGCTTGCTATGTACTTTTTAAAGTTCTTTTTCATAAGCCCAGTTGCTCCTATGATGACTGGTATAATTGAAACGTCTTTTAATTTCCAATTTCGTTTCATATCATACATAAGTCCTTGATACTTTGTAATCTTTTCCCTCTCAACTCTGTTAAGCCCTGTATCATTGGGTACACTGGCCTCTATTACGGTCGCTTTTTTGTTTGCTCTGTCCCAAATCACTATATCTGGTTTAACAGCTGCATTTTCAAGATATGTAGCAGTAGGGATTATGTAGTCATAGTGAATAGTGTAGTTGTCATTCCCAACTGTTCGTTCGGGTATATGTTCCCAGGAGTTTTTACTACACTGAATGTTGAGTTTCTTACATATCTTCCAGTGAAGGTATTTGCAAACTCCGTTATGGCGATCTGTATCTTTTCACCAGTGTGTGTTAACATATGTGTTTTTAAATTTGATTCTTGGAAAATTTTGAATCACAAACTTCACATGAATGAGGCTTTTCACCAGTGTGTGTGAACATATGTGTTTTTAGCTGAATTTTATGGGAAAATGTGATACCACACACTTGACATGAATGAGGCTTTTCACCAGTGTGTTTTAACATATGAGTTTTTAAATTATCTTTCTGGGAAAATGCTGAACCGCAAACTTCACATGAATGAGGCTTTTCACTCTATTGTTTTATTTTACTTCAGTCGAAGTTCTCAGAAATCAAGGGGCCCACAAGCAGGGGCTAACACTTGAACTCTATATGAGATACATAAATATTCGAATGTTCCATTAAAGTTCTTTATCTCTCAAGCACTGAGTTAGTAAAGAAATTGAGAACATAATTTTCCTCTCCCCAATTAACCATTTTTATACGTTGTAGTATATTTTTCATGTTGGTCTCATGGTCTTACTGGATTCCAGGACAAGAATTTATCTAGTCTGGTGGAGTATCCAGCTTCGTGCTATTACTTGAGGTAATATCACTTGGAGAAGGTGCACCATTCCTCGAAAAAGCTGTGGAGTAGCCGTAGTGAGGAGATCTTATTTGGGCTGCGAATACTATGTGATTTTGAATATTTGGTCAGGGTTTACTTCTATAGAAAAGTATCCTCATGCCAGATTGTTCTGACAAACCCCTGTACAGAGAGACCTTAGACACTCGAGGATAGTGTCTAGTAGGCTTTCAAGTTCTCTCCAGTGTGTGTAAGGATATGTTTTTTTAAACAAGTTTTATGGGAAAATGCTGTACCACACACTTGACATGAATAAGGCTTTTCACCGGTGTGTTTTAACATATGAGTTTTTAAATTGCATCTCTGGGGAAATATTGAACCGCAAACTTCACATGAATGAGTCTTTTCACTTTTTTTATTCATTTTACTTTAATAAGTTTTAAGAGATCAAAGTGCTCCCTCCTGGAACAAACACTTGATTCTGTTATGATTTAAATTTTCGCCAGTGTTTACACACGAGTTTTTAAATGAATCCTCTGTGAAAATATTGAATCATATCAATGAATCTGCCGTGAAAATGTTGAACTTGACTTAAATGAGATTTTTCCTTGGTGTGTTTCAGCATATAAGTTTTTACGTTTGATTTCCATGAAAATTATGAACCACAAACTTTACAGTAATAACGCTTTTCAATATCGGGCTTTTTTTCAAATATATATATATATATATATATATATATATATATATATATTGAAAATAATTATATGAATTAGTGTTATTTGGCATTACATTTTAAAATAAATTCATATAAAAACGATGAACATATACAGAATCACATCTCATTTTTCATTTTGCTGATTCTTACAAATTCCAGAAAATAGCCTGAGAGTAGGAAACTTAAACCTGTGCACTTTTACAAATCGTCGCTGTTCGTATCAGTACAATTAATTTCAATTTCATTAAGGTGTTTTTCACCATGGGTAGTTGCATATTTTAGTTGTTTGAAATCAATTTTCTTATTTAGAATAGATTTTTGTAAACATTTCATCTTATTAAATTCAAACTATGTTTATTCCTTAATTTTCATATTTAACTTCTTTCTCATCTGGCATTGATATATAATATTAACATATATGATGAGCCTTTTCTTGAATTAATCTGTGCCTTTTCCCTGAAGACAAATCTCGAAAGAATCCAAAATATGTAATGTTTATTTGTGCAATATCTTCTATATGGTATATATTACATACATATGCCACACATTATATATATATATTATATACATACATATGCCACACATTATATATATATATTATATACATATATATCATTACATAACTGAAGTTAAGCAACAATGTGCCTCGTTAGTACCAAAGGGGTGACAATTTGGGAATCTCAGGTGCTGTATGTGCTCTCTAGCCAAAAAATAACTTAATGGAAAAGTCATAACATATACAGCATCTGTTTTGTCGTATTCATCAAAATCGATGGACAGCCAATCTGGTTTCTGTGCTTGAAATCTGAAAAAAAAAATCATGTATAAATTATATTGTTTCATCAGATTACTTTGTAACAAAAATCAAATGTCTGTAGTAGTTAAATTTATGAATATGTGAAACAATTTTATTTGTAATAGAAAAGTTCTATTCATATTAGTAGTCATGCAATTTATACACAAACGATTTCATTTTTACATACTTGAACTAATTTATACAGGGTGACCCCCAAAAAACAGAGGATATTCAATTGTTTTTCTGAGCATTTTACAGTCAACGGAGAAAAAAAGGCCAAATACCCTAGTGTTTTGATATGATGTTTTGAATATAATAAACTAGTTATGACCAAAGTTTCATTTTATTCGGACAAAACACTAAGAAACGGGGCCTAATTAGATTTGGGGCCCCGTTTTTTGGGGTCACCCTGTATATATATATATATATATGCGTGTGTGTGTGTAACTACTCTATTTAATCACATGAAATATATATAATAATATATGTGTGTATTTTATGTGTAATATAAAAGTTCTATTCATATTAGTAGTCATGCAATTTATACACAAACGATTTCATTTTTACATATTTGAACTAATATATATATATATATATATATATATATATATATATATATATATACTTTATTTAATCACATGAAATATATATAAAAATACATGAAATATATATAATCATGAGCTAGGTAGTAAGTTATGAATTAAGCTACACAAAATATTCCACGTTTCATCCCTGTGAGGCATAAGCCTTACGAATTCTCAAGAGAATGAAATGCAGAATATTCTTTGTAGCTTAATTGCCATATTTTCATAACTTAATAATCAACAAAAATAATTATCCATAAAAAGGTTTTCAACTTAAAATCTTTCTGATTTTTAGATGATAAGTGGTTATTCATATAATTTGGATATGACCTCTGACCTTCTTCACATTAGGAATTTGGATAGAATTTTGAATGGAACCCATTACTTACTTCAAAGCGGTAGCATGCTCTCGTTCTGTGAGCCATGTTTGGATAGAAATAGTTCCCAGTTGTATTTTTCAGTTGCAAACACTGCGAATTGAACCTTCAACCTTCAGGATAATATTACTTTTACAATCGACTTTCCCAGGTATTCTAACCACTGCACCAGGAGTCCTTGCAGACAATTCTTGTTTTTTTTGCTTGTTTGTTTTTACATGGAAATCACCACTTATCAAGGCACGGAGGACACTCAAGGATAAGGGTTATTGCGTGGACAGTTATCAATGGGACATCAATATCGTAGTGATCGTTAGTAATGGAGATCTGATAAAGTGTCTTAAATAAGGGGGCGATTCATCAGGAATTTGTTTATGTCGGACTTGAAGACATCCAAATTGTAGTCAGGTGGGAAACAGGCAAACCGAGAGAGTTCCACAGGCATGCACTCTTAAGAAAGAAGCTTTGTTCACGGAATCTACGTTTTGATTTAGGCACAGATAAAGTGTGGGGAAAACTTCTGATAGTGGTTTCAGCTGGATGGGTGTTTTTTTGTGAAAGATTGGGGAAGGGGGACCATAGATTGGAGCTCAGACGAGCACTTGCCATTGAAGGCTATGAAGTCAAGGCAGGATAGGCTGTTTTTATCAGCTCCTGCCAGATATGGCAGCAGTACTCCATCCTTGTCATTTATTCTCTATATTGCTCTGTAATTATATTGAGCTTCTTAAATAAGGATTGGTATATATTATAAGAACATATATTTCTACAGAAATTATATATATATATATATATATATATAATGTCACTCCCAACTCAAAATAGGTATCCCAAACTGGCCTAGTTTAGGCGCGAAAACTAGTAAATAAAGTAAAATTTCCCTTAACTTCAACTTGCGATATCTCGTTTGTTTTTTGGGTTTTTTTGATATGGTTTTGATTTAAATATATATATATATATATATATATATAATGTCACGCCCAACTCAAAATCTAAACATTTAAAATCTAAAAATAGAACGTTTCTGATTTTTAGATTCGTCATGTAATTTTCCCCTCCTTTACGTGTATCGTATAAGACTTTGCAATGTTTCTTGGGAATTTGGGTAGAATTTCGAACGTGGTGTGTTCATATTTTCCTGCAAGAATTTGGGACACTTATTTTTTTCCATTATTTTATTTGACATACCAAAATCTTTATGTCATAAAAACTTTAATAAAATCGATGAAAATGTAATTTATAGAATCATCGAATATATATATATATATATATATATATATATATATATATATATATAAAACAATGGTAATATATATATATAAAAAAAACAATGGTAATATATATATATATATATATATAAAAACAATAGTAATATATATATATATATATATATATATATATATATATATATATATATATATAAACAATGGTAATATATATATATAAAAAAAACAATGGTAATATATATATATATAAAAAACAATGGTAATATATATATATATATATATAAAAAAACAATGGTAATATATATATATATATATATATATCAAAACAATGGTAATATATATATATATATATATATATATATATATATATAAAACAATGGTAATATATATATATATATATATATATATAAAACAATGGTAATATATATATATATATATATATATATATATATAAAACAATGGTAATATATATATATATTTATATAAAACAATGGTAATATATATATATATTTATATAAAACAATGGTAATATATATATATATATATATAAAACAATGGTAATATATATATATATATATATATAAAACAATGGTAATATATATATATATATATATATATATATATATATATATATAAAACAATGGTAATATATATATATATATATATATATATAAAAAACAAAACAATGGTAATATATATATATATATATATATATATATATATTACCATTGTTTTTTAAAATGTAATTTATAGAATCATCGAATATATATATATATATATATATATATATATATATATATATAAAACAAAGGTAAGACTGGAGTTTAGATCGAAAAATAATCTCTCACATTCTATCAAATAAAGGGAACCAAACTCCCTAATTATCGTTATGTTACTATGCTAAGCATGTATAAACAATGGCATCGGTATTTCAGAAGTTAACAGTTTTAAATAAACAGAACTTCTTTCTAAAAATGAACAATATGAAAACAACTTTTTCACATCTATTAAAAAGAACACCGAATATATATCAAGTTATGTCACGGTAACATATATTGAGCGAATTTCTAACAGTATTTTGTCTAGTTTATTATTTATAACACCTTTTCTCGAACTTACCGTGTTTAAGAGAGAGTCGGCCGCCATTTTGAATTTTCCAATACATCGGTAAACACTATGCTTTTCGAGCTGAATAAACATGTTAAATTTAATAAAAACACGAAAATTATATCCAGTTTGGTAGAAAAGTAACTTATCTTGCCTTTGATAACATTTATTTGTTATATATTTGTTTTTTGACAACTTTTTCGAATCTATGTGTACAGTAATACAAACCCTAACGGTGATTACAGGAATTTAGTTCCTTTTATACGATGGAGGGTTCGAGGTTATTTTTCCACCTAAACTCCAGTCTTGCTGAAACAATAAATAATAATAAAATATTTACTGGGAAAAAAGAAACTTCTATGTTGTTCGTTCGTCGAAAAATCAATCATTGATCTGACGATGAGTTTCACGTTTTTAAAATGGCGACGAGAGAGCTAGTCCGCAGAAAATTAAAAATAAATTTTAAATTAGATTTTTTAGATGGATGCGATGTTTTTGGTAAATATTATGGGTAAAATTATTTATTTTTATTTCTCGTAATATTTTTATATTTTAAAGAACAACAAAGAAAAAATGACAAAATTCTTAGTCTTTGAAATGGTTTAATCGAAATGCCAGATAAGCCCTTTTATGGCCAGATTTTGCGAATTTGGCTTTTTTAAAAAGCATTTTTAAATGATGCTTGTTTAAAAGCAGTAAAATGTTTATGCAAAACACATTTTCCTAAGTTAATGAAAAGAGAATTTATCTTTAAACGTTGGAAACCAGACTGTGGAACTCCGTTCCAGTTGCCTGTTTCCCACCTGACTACAATCTGGATGTCTTCAAGTCCAATGTAAACAAATTCCTGATGAACCCCCCCTCTATAGTAAGATGCTTTATCAAACCTTCAATACTAACGTACTGTGCAAGCAATAACCCGTATCCCCGAGTGGCTTCCGGGCCTTTATATGTGGTGACTACCTTGTAAAAAAAATTAAAAAAACTTTATTTAAATAATCTGAAACTCATACGTGGGAGGACACACACACATGCACACATATACACACATTATTATTAATTATTATTATTATTATTATTATTATCATTATTATCATTATCATTATTATCATCATTATTATCATTATTATTATCATTATTATTATCATTATTATTATTATTATCATTATTATTATTATTATCATTATTATTATCATTATTATTATTATCATTATCATTATTATTATTATCATTATTATCATTATTATTATCATTATTATTATTATTATTATTATTATCATTATTATTATCATTATTATCATTATTATTATTATTATCATTATTATTATTATCATTATTATCATTATTATTATCATTATTATTATTATTATTATCATTATTATTATCATTATTATTATCATTATCATTATTATCATTATTATTATTATTATCATTATTATTATCATTATTATTATTATTATTATCATTATTATTATCATTATTATCATTATTATTATTATTATCATTATTATTATTATCATTATTATCATTATTATTATTATCATTATCATTATTATTATCATTATTATTATTATTATCATTATTATTATCATTATTATTATTATTATTATATTAGTTTTCTGGGAGTTTTTTCCAGTTGTATTCATTCCAGTTCGGTTTGTTTGTTTGTTTGTTTGTTTGATTTGTTTTTTCCTGTACTCTGCAGCTGACATAAAACACATAAAAATGACATTACACATATTTGGGTCCTTTTGATTACCAGGAGGGGGCAAATACAGTTTCATTTCTTCGCCAGATTAGACACTAACAGACCAAATCCAACATAAATCATTACGGGTTTATTTCATTTACAAAATAAAGTCCGCTGTTTGCATTTACAGAAAATTTACGCCCGTCATATATTAGCTAAACCAGGGGGGGGATCTATAAATATAAAAGCGAAAATGTATGTGTGTGTGTGTGTGTGTGTGTGTGTGCGCGCGCGTGTGAGTCTGTGTGTGTGTTCGCTTCTTGTGTATGTCCGTGAATGCTTTGGCTTGCAGTGCAATAATAGGTCAGACTTCCTCACACCTATTCATTTCGCTTCATAAACCTTCATATAACGCACTTATCAGTTCCTCTCCATCGATGGTTAAGTGACTGGCTCTTTTCCCCTTTCATTTCCACCTTCGCATCAAGGCTTCGGGGTTTAATCTGACCTTCCGACCAAAACTTTTTTTCTTTTACACCTCTTTTTAACCACACACCTCCAAACACCAGGGCAACGCCGGGTACCCCCCTCTAGTATTTAATATTATTATTATTATTATCATTATTATTATTATTATTGCTATTATTATCATCATCATTATTATTATCATTATTATTATCATTATTATTATTACTATCATTATTATTATTATTATTATCATCATCATTATAATTATTGTTATTATTATTATTATTATCATTATTATCATTATTATTATTATTATTATCATTATTATTTTTATTATCATCATTATTATTATTATCATTATTATTATTATCATTATTATAATAATTATTATCATTATTATTATCATTATTATCATTTTTATCATTATTATTATCATTTTTATCATTATTATTATTATCATTATTATTATTATCATTATTATTATTATCATTATTTTTATCATTATTATTATCATTATTATTATTATTATCATTATTATTATCATTACTATTATTGTTATTATCATTATTATTATTATCATTATTATTATTATTGTTATTATTATTATTATTATCATTATTATTATTATTATCATTATTATTATTATCATTATCATTATTATTATTACCATTATTATTATCATTATTATTATCATTTTATCATTATTATTATTATTATTATTATCATTATTAATATCATTATTGTTATTATTATTATTATTATTATTATCATTATTATTATAATTACTATTATCATTATTATCATTATTATTATCATTATTATTATTATTATCATTATTATTATTATTATTATCATTATTATTATCATTATTATTATTTTTATTATTATTATTATTATCATTATTATTATCATTATTATTATCATTATTATTATTTTTATTATTATTATTATTATTATTATCTTTATTATTATTATTATCATTATTATTATTATCATTATTATTATTATTATTATCATTATTATTATTATTATTATTATTATAATTATTGTCAATATTATTATTATTAGTAGTAGTAGTAGTATACCATCCCTCTTCTTCTTTTTCTTCTTCTTCTTCTTCTTCTTCTTCTTCTTCTTCCATCCCTATTAAAACTTGTAATAGAAATAATTACTCTCGCAAACGACCTTATTTGCTTAGGCTGTAAAATGATAGCAGAAAACGTTAAAAAAAAGACATAATTTTGTAGATCGCTCATTGGTGAACGAATGCCCTTAATTTGCATATGTATACAATTAGTAACTGTTAATTTGCATATGTATACAATTAGTAACTGTTAATTTGCATATGTATACAATTATTAACTGTTAATTTGCATATGTATACAATTAGTAACTGTTAATTTGCATATGTATACAATTAGTAACTGTTAATTTGCATATTTATACAATTAGTAACTGTTAATTTGCATATGTATACAATTAGTAACTGTTAATTTGCATATGTATACAATTAGTAACTGTTAATTTGTATATGTATACAATTAGTAACTGTTAATTTGCATATGTATACAATTAGTAACTGTTAATTTGCATATGTATACAATTAGTAACTGTTAATTTGCATATTATACAATTAGTAACTGTTAATTTGCATATGTATACAATTAGTAACTGTTAATTTGCATATGTATACAATTAGTAACTGTTAATTTGCATATGTATACAATTAGTAACTGTTAATTTGCATATTATACAATTAGTAACTGTTAATTTGCATATGTATACAATTAGTAACTGTTAATTTGCATATGTATACAATTAGTAACTGTTAATTTGCATATGTATACAATTAGTAACTGTTAATTTGCATATGTATACAATTATTAACTGTTAATTTGCATATGTATACAATTAGTAACTGTTAATTTGCATATGTATACAATTAGTAACTGTTAATTTGCATATGTATACAATTAGTAACTGTTAATTTGCATATGTATACAATTAGTAACTGTTAATTTGCATATTTATACAATTAGTAACTGTTAATTTGCATATGTATACAATTAGTAACTGTTAATTTGCATATGTATACAATCAGTAATTGTTAATTTGCATATGTATACAATTAGTAACTGTTAATTTGCATATGTATACAATTAGTAACTGTTAATTTGCATATGTATACAATTAGTAACTGTTTATTTGCATATGTATACAATTAGTAACTGTTAATTTGCATATGTATACAATTAGTAACTGTTAATTTGCATATGTATACAATTAGTAACTTTTAATTTGCATATGTATACAATTAGTAACTGTTAATTTGCATATGTATACAATTAGTAACTGTTAATTTGCATATGTATACAATTAGTAACTGTTAATTTGCATATTTGTTTTGTTATTTTATTGGACATTATTAGACCAACAACGAATGAATGCCCTTAATTTGCATATGTATACAATTAGTAACTGTTAAATGGGACGAATTCTAAAGCATGAGCGTCGAGTTTTGTTATTTTATTGGACAGCTTAGACCAACAAGGAACGGTGCAAGATGTTTTTGAATACACAAGGACTTTTTCAAGAAAGAAAGGGAGAAACAAAAGACTTTTGTGTGTTGTATCGTCCACCCCCATGTTAAGAATGGTTTTCGGAATAAACAACCTCAACCTCCGCATATTAAGAATGGCTTCCGGAATGAACATCCTATTAAGGAAAGGCGAAAATATTTGACTGCTTTTTTTTGTCAACAACCATCCCGCAAATACAATTTTAAAAAATCGGGGTAGGGGATGTGTCAATCGCAGAAAAATGGATTTGTTTATCACGCATGCGTACAAACATGACGATTAGTGAATTACAGTGCATAATATATTTATACCTCGGAAAATTCTTGTCGCTGCAATATGTGAATGTGATTTTCTTATTCAACATAGTCAAAAATTTATAAAAGTCGTCATTTTAAAGTAAATTATGGGGGTGGACCTAATGTAAAAATTTATCTTTTCTGTTTTTTTTTTCATTAATTTACTAAGTATATTTTTCGTTTTTGTTGTATGGAAAGTTATTTTGGTATTTTTGTATGTTGTAATCCAGCATCGTTTAACACCTAACAAAAAAGATAATCTTTTTTGGTCTTTTACGTATGTTCTAACGACTAAACCTAGTTTAGTATAAACATCCCGACCTCCCGTGATAAGAACGACTTTCGGAATAAACACTCTCAACCTCCATATGTTAATAAATGCTTCAGAGATTGCCGGTGTTTTGTTCTAAAAGCCGTTCTTAACATGGGAGTTTGGTTGGGTGTATACTACGCTGGCTGGGTTAGGTGGTAAACATAATCTTTCTTTTTTCTTCTTCCAATTTTTGGCTGTCTTGAAATTGAATTACTGGTAACTTTAAAATAAGAGCAACTTATTTGTAACAATTGAACATGTTACCATGCATTAGTAAAAATAAACATAACTTGATGAAAATTTTGCTAAAAAAACATATACAACCTCTTTGAAGTCTTTAGAATTGCTCAAAGTTATTAAAACTAAATACTGTAACCATTAAAATTTTATGAACAAAAGGTTTGAGAATTAAAATATGCATTTAAACATGCATCGCTAAATCTTTCCTTGCACGTACAGAACTAACATAACAGTTAATCAAACACATATTGCTCATTTCTTGCTCAGACGGAACACTCTGTAAATGTAAACACGGCATTAGTTTTGAAATGCAAATGTGCAAAAAATACGGTCAAGCCTCTACATCCCACCCAATAACGGCCCTAAAAATTCTTTTACGTGAACCAATATTTACTTTTTGATTTTGGGGCGATTATCAAAACTACAATTATACTATATTTGTTTGTTTGATTTTATTTCGCATTTTTTTCCTTGTGATAATTAAAGTTATTTTTATATTCTTGACCGACTACCCAGGCATCATAGCCGTGACTTATTATGTCGACACTATATTTTTAGAACTGATTAAACACTTTAAAATAAGTTAAACCCAAAAATAATATGCAGGTCGTTTCAACTTACATTTTATTGGCTACAGAAACACTTATTTGTTATATATTTTTGTTTTTTTAGACTTTTAATTTTTTATGGATTATTTTATTATTTAGAACATGTGCTAGAACTATTTTTCGAAAAGATATGCATTCATCATACCGAGGAGAAAAACAATGGCCGATTTGAAATATACTTTCATCGGTAGAAGGCAGTTATGTACCTCTGTTTTTGTTCAATTTAAAGAGTTATTAAATCCATTCTATACCATCAGCGAGTACCTGAAGGTTATCGCCCCAAACCAAAACTAATCGCCAGTAACCAACAGTGCAGATAATCAAAAACAGTGGCTTCCAATAGCTGCGACTTGGAAACAGTGTCCAACGGTGAATGCCAGATTATTTAATATGGACCATAGCCCTAGTGGCCACTATTTTCACGGGACGGCAGTGGTCACAACAACAACACCAACCATAGTTTAATTTGTTTCTGAGGGCGCTCCTTTAACGACTCTGTTCTAGATCTGTCATGCTTCCACCAGGCAACGCCGGTTAACGGGTACTGCTAGTATTTTATATTGGCGTTCTTTCATGTTTCACTATAAATGTACGCATGTATGTGGATGACTATATATGTTTGATTATATACATGTATGTATTCATGTGGATGATTATATGTATAATAATCTTGATAATACACACGTCCATTTGCATAACATGCTGTCTCGCAAGTCGCCGGTCGTTCCGTTTATATCTTCTTGTATGGTGATTTGGCCATAAGCACAGAGATGCACAGAAATGCAGCCCATAATTCCTTTTCTTCTATCGACCTCTTTTTCGTCCGGATAACATGGGGTAAGCACGCATATTTCTGTCAAACAAACGCAAAAAAATGCACTCAGAAAATGCAGAACCTGAAAAAATTGTTTTGCATCTACAAAGAAACAAAGAGATCAATGTAGAAAAAAGTGTACCCTTCCTACATCCACACATGAAACTTAATCACATGAAAAAAGTGTACCCTTCCTAAATCCACACATGAAACTTAATCACATGAAAAAAGTGTACCCTTCCTACATCCACACATGAAACTTAATCACATGAAAAAGTGTACCCTTCCTACATCCACACATCAAACTTAATCACATGAAAAAAGTGTACCCTTCCTACATCAACACATGAAACTTAATCACATGAAAAAAGTGTACCCTTCCTACATCCACACAACAAACTTAATCACATGAAAAAAGTGTAGCATTCCTTACATCCACACATGAAACTTAATCACATGAAAAAAGTGTAGCATTCCTTACATCCACACATGAAACTTAATCACATGAAAAAGTGTACCCTTCCTACATCCACACATGAAACTTAATCACATGAAAAAAGTGTACCCTTCCTACATCCACACATAAAACTTAATCACATGAAAAAAGTGTACCCTTCCTACATCCACACATGAAACTTAATCACATGAAAAAAGTGTACCCTTCCTACATCCACACATGAAACTTAATCACATGAAAAAAGTGTACCCTTCCTACATCCACACATAAAACTTAATCACATGAAAAAAGTGTACCCTTCCTACATCCACACAACAAACTTAATCACATGAAAAAAGTGTACCCTTCCTACATCCACACATGAAACTTAATCATATGAAAAAAGTGTACCCTTCCTACATCCACACAACAAACTTAATCACATGAAAAAAGTGTAGCATTCCTTACATCCACACATGAAACTTAATCACATGAAAAAAGTGTACCCTTCCTACATCCACACATGAAACTTAATCACATGAAAAAAGTGTACCCTTCCTACATCCACACAACAAACTTAATCACATGAAAAAAGTGTACCCTTCCTACATCCACACATTAAACTTAATCACATGAAAAAAGTGTACCCTTCCTACATCCACACATGAAACTTAATCACATGAAAAAAGTGTACCCTTCCTACATCCACACATGAAACTTAATCACATGAAAAAAGTGTACCCTTCCTACATCCACACATGAAACTTAATCACATGAAAAAGTGTACCCTTCCTACATCAACACATGAAACTTAATCACATGAAAAAAGTGTACCCTTCCTACATCCACACATGAAACTTAATCACATGAAAAAAGTGTACCCTTCCTACATCCACACATGAAAATAATCACATGAAAAAAGTGTACCCTTCCTACATCCACACATGAAACTTAATCCTATGAAAAAAGTGTACCCTTCCTACATCCACACATGAAACTTAATCACATGAAAAAGGTGTACCCTTCCTACATCCACACATGAAACTTAATCACATGAAAAAAGTGTACCTTTCCTACATCCACACATCAAACTTAATCACATGAAAAAAGTGTACCCTTCCTACATCCACACATGAAACGTAATCACATGAAAAAAGTGTACCCTTCCTACATCCACACATGAAACTTAATCACATGAAAAAAGTGTACCCTTCCTACATCCACACATGAAACTTAATCACATGAAAAAGTGTACCCTTCCTACATCCACACATGAAACTTAATCACATGAAAAAAGTGTACCTTTCCTACATCCACACATTAAACTTAATCACATGAAAAAAGTGTACCCTTCCTACATCCACACATGAAACGTAATCACATGAAAAAAGTGTACCCTTCCTACATCCACACATGAAACGTAATCACATGAAAAAAGTGTACCCTTCCTACATCCACACATGAAACTTAATCACATGAAAAAGTGTACCCTTCCTACATCCACACATGAAACTTAATCACATGAAAAAAGTGTACCCTTCCTGCATCCACACATGAAACTTAATCACATGAAACAGGTGTACCCTTCCTACATCCACACATGAAACTTAATCACATGAAAAAAGTGTACCCTTCCTACATCCACACGTGAAACGTAATCACATGAAAAAGTGTACACTTCCTACATCCACACATCAAACTTAATCACATGAAAAAGTGTACCCTTCCTACATCCACACATGAAACTTAATCACATGAAAAAAGTGTACTCTTCCTTCATCCACACATGACACTTAATCACAGGAAAAAAGTGTACCCTTCCTAAATCCACACATGAAACTTAATCACATGAAAAAGGTGTACCCTTCCTACATCCACACATGAAACTTAATCACATGAAAAAAGTGTACTCTTCCTACATCCACACATGAAACTTAATCACATGAAAAAAGTGTACCCTTCCTACATCCACACATGAAACTTAATCACATGAAAAAAGTGTACCCTTCCTACATCCACACATGAAACGTAATCACATGAAAAAAGTGTACCCTTCCTACATCCACACATGAAACTTAATCACAAGAAAAAAGTGTACCCTTCCTACATCCACACATGAAACTTAATCACATGAAAAAAGTGTACCTTTCCTACATCCACACATGAAACTTAATCACATGAAAAAAATTTATTGAAAAAATAACCGTTCGATTAATAAATAGTGAGAATGTGTCCTGCTATACGAAAAAAAAGAAAGAAAAACAGAGACGAAAAAACAGACAAAAAGCCTCACACACACACACACACACACACACTTTCTCTCTCTCTCTGTATATATATATATATATATATATATATATATATATATATATATATATATGTGTGTGTGTGTGTGTGTCTATGCACATTTTTATTACATGAAAAAAAAGCAGAGACGAAAAAAGTCCCCCCACACACTCTCTCTCTCTCTCTCTCTCTCTCTCTATATATATATATATATATATATATATATATATATATATATATATATATATATATATATAATGTGTGTGTGTGTGTATATATATGTGTATTTATGTGACTATGCCCGTTTTTATTACATGAAAGAAAAACGAAAAAATCCTCCAAACACGAAGCACGAAAAATAAATTTAAAAGAAAAAAAACGATCCTTCAAACACGATGCTCTAAAAATAAATTTAAAACAAACAAAAAAGAACATTTTTAATCTGTGAGAAAGGTGTGAAAATTTTTTTAATCTGATCTTTATTTCAGGTGTGAAAAAATATAGGACGTTTTTTGTTTTTGACTTTGCAAATGTTAGTGGAATATTACTGACTCTTTTAGTTAAGATTTGAAAAATAGAACTCTGTTTCAACAGTTTATTTCATGAACAGTTGATTCTAGCTTGATATTGATGTCCTTTTTCCGATTAGGTAACAATTAACGCTGAAACATGGGACTTTTTGATTTGATAGTTTTCTTTTCAATATCAACATATGTGTTTATTGTTTTTTTTACTGTTTCAAAAAACAGAAAAAATGTTTTTGGTAAAAATTTGGATGAAATAATATGAAACATCAATGTTTTTTAGATTTTGTGGTAGAAATGTTTAATTCGAATTTAGCTGTCAATCATTTAAAAAAAACAACGACGCACATGAGAAAAATGAATTGGGTCTCGCCATTGTGTGATGTAATAAGTGAGGTGGGTGTGTGATGCTACCGCTCTGCCACTCATTCTCTCTCTTCCATTTCTTTACGATTTTAAAGTTTTGAAGATGAGAGAGAGTGACTTTTAAAATTGTCGAAGATTTTTTTTATGGACTTCTAGAATTTATGGACTTCTCATAAATTTCAGAATGCATAGGGAGGGGTGTGGCACTACATCTCAGTGCCACGGTTGTTAACACACTCTTCATGACCGGGTGGGGATGTGGCCATAAGCTCAGAGATACACAGTAATGCAACCCCAGAATTTGAACCATAAAACTTATTTAGAACATAGTAAACTGAACATGTAATTCATTATCTTTTTATTCGTTTTGTTAATGTAATATATCTCACTCGTAATATGTTTTGTTAATGTAATATATCTCACTCGTAATATGTTTTGTTAATGTAATATATCTCACTCGTAATATGTTTTGTTATTGTAATGATTCTCATTCGTAATAGGTTTTGTTATTGTAATATATCTCACTCGTAATATGTTTTGTTAATGTAATATATCTCACTCGTAATGTTTTGTTAATGTAATATATCTTATTCATAATATGTTTTGTTAATGTAATATATCTCACTCGTAATATGTTTTGTTAATGTAATATATCTCACTCGTAATGTTTTGTTAATGTAATATATCTCACTCGTAATATGTTTTGTTAATGTAATATATCTCACTCGTAATGTTTTGTTAATGTAATATATCTCACTCGTAATATGTTTTGTTAATGTAATATATCTCACTCGTAATATGTTTTGTTAATGTAATATATCTCACTCGTAATGTTTTGTTATTGTAATATATCTCACTCGTAATATGTTTTGTTAATGTAATATATCTCACTCGTAATATGTTTTGTTATTGTAATGATTCTCACTCGTAATGTTTTGTTATTGTAATATATCTCACTCGTAATATGTTTTGTTAATGTAATATATCTCACTCGTAATGTTTTGTTATTGTAATATATCTCACTCGTAATATGTTTGGTTATTGTAATATATCTCACTCGTAATGTTTTGTTATTGTAATATATCTCACTCGTAATG
This sequence comes from Euprymna scolopes, assembly GCF_053919585.1. Lineage (NCBI taxonomy): Eukaryota > Metazoa > Mollusca > Cephalopoda > Sepiida > Sepiolidae > Euprymna > Euprymna scolopes. The sequence continues at coordinate 120,685,772 of NC_136527.1, forward strand.
TTTTGTTAATGTAATATATCTCACTAGTAATATGTTTTGTTAATGTAATATATCTCATTCGTAATGTTTTGTTATTGTAATATATCTCACTCGTAATATGCCGTATTTAGTAATTGAGCATATTTTCAGTGTATTGATGTAGAGACATGACTTGTAACTTAAGAGTAATGTTACAATTTTTTGATACATTCATATGCAACTTCAACAACTACAGATATATTTCGGACCTCAGCCTGGGAGATTCGTCAAGTACAAAAAACTGGAAACCTAATAGAGCAAATAATTAACAGCAGAGAAAAAATGTTGCACGTTTTAAAAATGGTAGACACATACATACTGATTAATTGATTACTTTATATCCATTGATTAGCTTGTAGTGCAAATATATTAAGTCACAAGTAAATTGAACATGATCGTTTAACCAGTAAATGGTAGGTCACAGTAATAAAGTATTTATATCTCTGGATTATGAAAGTTAATATTGAAAATATTGTATTCAAGAAAATATAAGATCTATTATGAGTCTGAAAATCATTACTTCAAATGTTACAATTTTTGTAGTGCAAATATATTCAATCAGAAGTAAATTGCTTGCAAAGACATAATATATTATACTTTATTGAACATCATCGTTTAACCAGTAAATGATATGTTACAGTAATTAAATATGTATATCTCTGGATTATGAAAGTTAATATTAAAAGTATTGTAGCCAAGAAAATATAAATTCTATTATGAGTCTGATCTAGGCGGAACAATTGTTACTTCCAAATTTTACAATTTTTGCGATTTCAAATTTATCATCTTACGGTTACTATATATATATATATATATATATATATATATATATATATATATAAACTACTTCATTTATTCACATAAATTTAATATACGTCTACCTAAAACCACTGACCTAGTTCTAAAACAGATCCTTTGTTTGATAAAATGCATGCCATTGGCTGATAGGAAGGGGCGCGGTGGATACTAGAAAACTGATTGGCCAACTAGAAATCCTCAACATATATAAAAACAAGAAGCAACCACAGAATTCGCGCATAAGCCTGACGAATTCTATAGTTGGAGGAAACGCAGAATATTCAGTGTAGCTTAATCGCCATATATATTTTATAAATTACTAATTACTATATATATATATATATATATATATTCAGACAAGTACTATTGAATAGCACAGAGTGTTCTTGTTTAATGAGCTTTTTTGTAATTTTTCAAATTTTCAAATTGTCTCTCTTGTTTCCTTATTTCTCGATTGAATCTGTGCAAAGTTAGCTTGTAGTGCAAATAAGTTGTTTGCAAAGTCATAATATATTATACTTTATCGACCATCATCATTTAACCAGTAAGTCATACGTTACAGTAATTATATATTTATGTATCTGGATTATAAAAATTAATATTGAAAGTATTGTATCCAAGAAAATATAAATTCTATTTTATAAATAGTGTCTGGGTGAGTAAATCGTTATAATAAGTCAAACATATTTATATCCCACACTTCATACACATTTTTATACGAATTAATTAAAGTAAACTTTTGTATAATGTGATTTGCCTTCTGTGAAAAAAGAATCACATTCTACACAGTAATATTGTTTCCCTCCTTTATAAGTTTGGATATGTCACAACAAAAATGACTTCTGTGTAAAAGAAGAACATACTTCACAAGAATGTTATTTGTCGCATGTTTGTGTAAAAATATGTTGCACAAAAGTTGACTTCCAGGTAAAAGAGGAAGGTTTGTCTCCTGTATGCGTTTGTATATGATTCAACAAAGTTGACTTCTCTGCAAAATATGATTGTGGTGTGTCTCTTATATGAGTTCGCACACGTTGCAATAAATTTGATTACATCTAAAAGAACAACACATACTTCACATGAATTTCGTTTGTCTCCTGTACGTGTAAACATATGTTTCAACAAAGATGACTTCTGTGTAAAAGAAGAACCACATAATAAGAATGTGGTTTGTCTTATTTATGTGTTGACATATGTCGCAACAAAGATGACTTACATGTAAAAGAAGAACAACATACTTCACAAGAATGTGGTTTGTCTCCTGTATGTGTTCGCATATGTCCCAATATATGTGTTCGCATATGTCTCCCCTCTTTTTTCATTTTTCTTAAACTTTTTCTTCTAAGAATGTGGTTTGTCTTATTTATGTGTTCGCATATGTCGCAAAAAATTTGACTTACATGTAAAAGAAGAACCACATACTTCACACGAATGTGGTTTTTCTCCTGTATGTGTTAACATATGTTGCAACAAAGATGACTTCCGTGTAAAAGATAAACAACATACTCCACAAGAATGTGGTTTGTATTCTTTATGTATAACTATATGTTGCAACAAATATGACTTCTGTGTAAAAGTGGACCCACATACTTCACAAGAATGTGGTCTGTCCCCTGTATGTGTTAACATATGAAGCAACAAATTTGACTTTCGTGTAAATGAAGAACTACATACTTCACAAGAATGTGGTTTGTCTCCTGTATGTGTGCACATATGTTGCAATAAATGAGACTTTCGTAAAAACGAAGAACTACATACTTCACACGAATGTGGTTTTTCTCCTGTATGTGTTCGCATATGTTGCAATAAATTTGACTTCCGTGCAAAAGAAGAACCACATACTTCACAAGAATGTGGTTTGTCTCCGGTATGTGTTTGTATATGTCGCAACAATGTTGACTTCTGTATAAAAGAAGAACCACATACTTCACAAGAATGTGGTTTGTCTCCTGTATGTGTCAACATGTGTCGCAACAAATGTGACTTTCGTGAAAAAGAAGATCCACATACTTCACAAGAATGTGGTTTGTCTTCTGAATGTGTTAACGTATGTCTCAATAAATGTGACTTCTGTGTAAAGCAGGTACTACATATTTTGCAAGAATATAGTTTGTTTTCCATGTTACTTTGCATATAGTAAAATAAACTAAAGTTTAATTAGAAAAACATTCAATTATATAAAATTATTAGTCTATAGTATATGTCCGAATATTTCACTAATAAAAACAAGCTACATTTACTAAAGAAGTTTTATTCTTTTCACATTTGTTTCTATTTTACTTAACCGTTGTATGTTTCTTAAACATTATAGATGTAGGATTTTATTGCATTTTTTAATTTTCCATGCATTTTTTTACATTGATGGTAATGCTATATGTAAAAGAATTCATACACTTAACAAGAACACTGTTTTTAACGACTTTCTTTTCAATGATTTCTTTGCTTTCTACATTTAGTAAAGAATTTTTTCTTTTCCCTTTGTTTCTATTTTACTTGACTCTTTGATACACCAGATTTTTGCAGAAACAAGAAAATCTTTTACATTGATGGTAATGCTATATGTAAAAGAATTCATACACATAACACGAACAATGTTTTGAACTTCTTTGCATCAAATTTGATGTCATGTGTTTCACAAGTCTATGATTTCTTTGCTGTCTGATATTTTCACGAAATTTATATGTGGACATTTCCAAATATGTTATGAGTTTCTTATATCATCAACGGAAAATGAAGATCCATTCTAATCAAATAATTGATTTCTGTTGATTGCTGCAAATATAAAATAGATTTCATGTGATAATATTTAACTTTTAAACGTATTCTTAATAAAAAGTCAACAAATTAATCAATTTTAAAAAAACAAAATATAATTAGGACTTTTTTTAATACTTATTTAAAAGCCAATACATTCATTATTGTTGAAAAATAAATATAATTGGAACGTATTGTAATATGTTAGAAAATTTTTTTAGGTATATTTGCTACAGTACAATTTTGGATACAGTAGGGAAAAATACGCAATCGACTCTTAAAATTAGTCTTATTTTATTTATCACATTTTAATATTCACATGAGAAAAACGATTACAGGTTTCATCTTCATGAAATTGATATTAAGTTAAAGTAGATCACAACTAGACATTTTTTCCAATTTCGGTCAAACATCTGGTATTTGTGGTATTTATTCAGTTTAAAGAAGCAATCATGCCAGGCATTTCTCATATTGGAAAATGTATTACTTTAATTGTCGATAGCTTTTTGTTCTCTCGTTCGTAAGGGGATGCTGATGGGATGGTCCCTTTTTGGGAGGTGAGTTCTCACTATGTAGGTACGGGCAAAAATTAATATCTAATTAATAGTAATTATCTCCCTTACATTTTTAGGTAAAAATACATGAATAAAAATATCAGTTGTAATATTTTCATTATGATTATTAGTTTAATAAATGTAATTATCTCCCTTACATTTTTAGCTACGGGTAAAAATACATGAAGAAAAATGTTTTCATGGCGAGTTAACCAATTCAGCTAAATTTTGAAGTTAAATAAATTCATTGGAGAAATCTTTTAAAAATAAATATTAGTTTTCCGGGTCTATTTTAAAGATAATTAGTAAAATAAAGTCCTAAGATATTGAACTAAATAAAAAGAACTGATTTGTACAAAAAATTAATTAGCCTAAAAAATTGAGGGATTCTGCCGTTCACAAAATTGCAACAAATGGAAGTTTTGTAGACATGGATATAATGAAAGCTCAAATCTGAGACAATCAAAAGGATGTCTGTAAATGACGTTATGTAATTAAAAGGAAGGTAGTGGTGCTGGATTTCTTTTTACCCCCAGACGTGCATCCGTACATTCCTATCCCGAACGTTTGTATCATTTTTACCATTTCTTAATTTAATTATTTTACTATGTTCCTGTTTTAAAATTATTTTTATTTTTCAAGATTATACAAAAATTATTATTTTTCAAGATTATATAAAAATTATTATTTTTCAAGATTATATAAAAATTATTATTTTTCAAGATTATATAAAAATTATTATTTTTCAAGATTATATAAAAATTATTTTTCAAGATTATATAAAAATTATTATTTTTCAAGATTATATAAAAATTATTATTTTTCAAGATTATATAAAAAATTTTATTTTTCAAGATTATATAAAAATTATTATTTTTCAAGATTATATAAAAATTATTATTTTTCAAGATTATATAAAAAATTTTATTTTTCAAGATTATATAAAAATTATTATTTTTCAAGATTATACAAAAATTATTATTTTTCAAGATTATATCAAAATTATTATTTTTCAAGATTGTATAAAAATTATTTTTCAAGATTATATAAAAAATTTTATTTTTCAAGATTATATAAAAATTATTATTTTTCAAGATTATATAAAAAATTTTATTTTTTAAGATTATATAAAATTTTTTATTTTTCAAGATTATATAAAAAAATTTATTTTTCAAGATTATATAAAAGATTTTATTTTTCAAGATAATATAAAAATTATGTTACGTCAAAAGCTTCATTCATGCAAGCAAGGAAAATATGAAAACGTTACATGTAAAAAATTATGTGAAACCTGTAATCTAAAAAAAAAGAAATATTTTTTGAAATTATAATTTTTTGTCTGAAAATATTAAATAAACAAATGATAATATAGGTAGTCCGAGAAATTAATTTTTCTTTGAGTTATATGGAATTCATTAATATGGACTTCAGGGGCTTTTTTTGTAATATTCATGTAAAAATTAAATATTAAAAAAATATTATAATTTACGATGCTTTATTTTCATAAAAAAATAAAAAATAAATGAATGCATTTTTTTTTACTACTGAAAACCAAAACTTTAGTAAATGCATTTTTTGTTTAAGCGAAATAATACATTTCCACTAAAATGTAAATAAAATAATGCGTTCATTATATTCTGTTATCATTATTTGATAAAAGCAGAAAATTTTTGAAATTGGTTAATTTCATGAGTTTTGGTGAATTTTTAAGTAACGAGACGGGTCAAAATATTAATAGATTTCGAGCATCGGCATTCATTTTACACGCACATATCACTATGAAATGACCTTCTGTCTAACTTTTCTGAGTCTAAACAAATTTAGTCTTTAAGTTGAGTTGCTTCTCGGCCTCTTCTGGCTAAGATCAAAGTGTAGTATCTGTTCTTCACATTAAAAATAGATTTCGAGCATCGGCATTCATTTTACACGCACATATCACTATGAAATGACCTTCTGTCTAACTTTTCTGAGTCTAAACAAATTTAGTCTTTAAGTTGAGTTGCTTCTCGGCCTCTTCTGGCTAAGATCAAAGTGTAGTATCTGTTCTTCAGATTAAAAATAGATTTCGAGCATCAGCATTCATTTTACACGCACATATCACTATGAAATGACCTTCTGTCTAACTTTTCTGAGTCTAAACAAATTTAGTCTTTAAGTTGAGTTGCTTCTCGGCCTCTTCTGGCTAAGATCAAAGTGTAGTATCTGTTCTTCACATTAAAAATAGATTTCGAGCATCGGCATTCATTTTACACGCACATATCACTATGAAATGACCTTCTGTCTAACTTTTCTGAGTCTAAACAAATTTAGTCTTTAAGTTGAGTTGCTTCTCGGCCTCTTCTGGCTAAGATCAAAGTGTAGTATCTGTTCTTCACATTAAAAATAGATTTCGAGCATCAGCATTCATTTTGCACGCACATATCACTATGAAATGACCTTCTGTCTAACTTTTCTGAGTCTAAACAAATTTAGTCTTTAAGTTGAGTTGCTTCTCGGCCTCTTCTGGCTAAGATCAAAGTGTAGTATCTGTTCTTCACATTAAAAATAGATTTCGAGCATCAGCATTCATTTTGCACGCACATATCACTATGAAATGACCTTCTGTCTAACTTTTCTGAGTCTAAACAAATTTAGTCTTTAAGTTGAGTTGCTTCTCGGCCTCTTCTGGCTAAGATCAAAGTGTAGTATCTGTTCTTCACATTAAAAATAGATTTCGAGCATCAGCATTCATTTTACACGCACATATCACTATGAAATGACCTTCTGTCTAACTTTTCTGAGTCTAAACAAATTTAGTCTTTAAGTTGAGTTGCTTCTCGGCCTCTTCTGGCTAAGATCAAAGTGTAGTATCTGTTCTTCACATTAAAAATAGATTTCGAGCATCAGCATTCATTTTGCACGCACATATCACTATGAAATGACCTTCTGTCTAACTTTTCTGAGTCTAAACAAATTTAGTCTTTAAGTTGAGTTGCTTCTCGGCCTCTTCTGGCTAAGATCAAAGTGTAGTATCTGTTCTTCACATTAAAAATAGATTTCGAGCATCAGCATTCATTTTACACGCACATATCACTATGAAATGACCTTCTGTCTAACTTTTCTGAGTCTAAACAAATTTAGTCTTTAAGTTGAGTTGCTTCTCGGCCTCTTCTGGCTAAGATCAAAGTGTAGTATCTGTTCTTCACATTAAAAATAGATTTCGAGCATCGGCATTCATTTTACACGCACATATCACTATGAAATGACCTTCTGTCTAACTTTTCTGAGTCTAAACAAATTTAGTCTTTAAGTTGAGTTGCTTCTCGGCCTCTTCTGGCTAAGATCAAAGTGTAGTATCTGTTCTTCACATTAAAAATAGATTTCGAGCATCAGCATTCATTTTACACGCACATATCACTATGAAATGACCTTCTGTCTAACTTTTCTGAGTCTAAACAAATTTAGTCTTTAAGTTGAGTTGCTTCTCGGCCTTTTGGCTAGGATCAAAGTGTAGTATCTGTTCTTCACATTAAAAATAGATTTCGAGCATCGGCATTCATTTTACACGCACATATCACTATGAAATGACCTTCTGTCTAACTTTTCTGAGTCTAAACAAATTTAGTCTTTAAGTTGAGTTGCTTCTCGGCCTCTTCTGGCTAAGATCAAAGTGTAGTATCTGTTCTTCACATTAAAAATAGATTTCGAGCATCAGCATTCATTTTACACGCACATATCACTATGAAATGACCTTCTGTCTAACTTTTCTGAGTCTAAACAAATTTAGTCTTTAAGTTGAGTTGCTTCTCGGCCTCTTCTGGCTAAGATCAAAGTGTAGTATCTGTTCTTCACATTAAAAATAGATTTCGAGCATCGGCATTCATTTTACACGCACATATCACTATGAAATGACCTTCTGTCTAACTTTTCTGAGTCTAAACAAATTTAGTCTTTAAGTTGAGTTGCTTCTCGGCCTCTTCTGGCTAAGATCAAAGTGTAGTATCTGTTCTTCACATTAAAAATAGATTTCGAGCATCGGCATTCATTTTACACGCACATATCACTATGAAATGACCTTCTGTCTAACTTTTCTGAGTCTAAACAAATTTAGTCTTTAAGTTGAGTTGCTTCTCGGCCTCTTCTGGCTAAGATCAAAGTGTAGTATCTGTTCTTCACATTAAAAATAGATTTCAAGCATCGGCATTCATTTTACACGCACATATCACTATGAAATGACCTTCTGTCTAACTTTTCTGAGTCTAAACAAATTTAGTCTTTAAGTTGAGTTGCTTCTCGGCCTCTTCTGGCTAAGATCAAAGTGTAGTATCTGTTCTTCACATTAAAAATAGATTTCGAGCATCAGCATTCATTTTACACGCACATATCACTATGAAATGACCTTCTGTCTAACTTTTCTGAGTCTAAACAAATTTAGTCTTTAAGTTGAGTTGCTTCTCGGCCTCTTCTGGCTAAGATCAAAGTGTAGTATCTGTTCTTCACATTAAAAATAGATTTCAAGCATCGGCATTCATTTTACACGCACATATCACTATGAAATGACCTTCTGTCTAACTTTTCTGAGTCTAAACAAATTTAGTCTTTAAGTTGAGTTGCTTCTCGGCCTCTTCTGGCTAAGATCAAAGTGTAGTATCTGTTCTTCACATTAAAAATAGATTTCGAGCATCAGCATTCATTTTACACGCACATATCACTATGAAATGACCTTCTGTCTAACTTTTCTGAGTCTAAACAAATTTAGTCTTTAAGTTGAGTTGCTTCTCGGCCTCTTCTGGCTAAGATCAAAGTGTAGTATCTGTTCTTCACATTAAAAATAGATTTCGAGCATCAGCATTCATTTTACACGCACATATCACTATGAAATGACCTTCTGTCTAACTTTTCTGAGTCTAAACAAATTTAGTCTTTAAGTTGAGTTGCTTCTCGGCCTCTTCTGGCTAAGATCAAAGTGTAGTATCTGTTCTTCACATTAAAAATAGATTTCGAGCATCAGCATTCATTTTACACGCACATATCACTATGAAATGACCTTCTGTCTAACTTTTCTGAGTCTAAACAAATTTAGTCTTTAAGTTGAGTTGCTTCTCGGCCTCTTCTGGCTAAGATCAAAGTGTAGTATCTGTTCTTCAGATACTGCAAGCTATGACTAGCTATGACTAGCAAAGACCAGATGTGGGGGCAACCCCACATGCCTGACCTTTAACCAGCTCCCATTTCCCACCTCTCGGGAGCTGGTCCCCTTTTTCCCTTCCCCCTCCCTTCACTCCTCACATTAAAAATAGATTTCGAGCATCAGCATTCATTTTACACGCACACATCACTATGAAATGACCTTCTGTCTAACTTTTCTGAGTCTAAACAAATTTAGTCTTTAAGTTGAGTTAAAACTGTATTCTCTGTCTCATTGTCGGAATGCCTTCCTCGCAAGTATTACCTTCTCCTTTTTGAGCGACAGGGTAGGCCAATGGTGTAGTCAATCTCATAGCCATGTTATTGCATGGGTTTCCTTTTTAATCCGTGTTTATTTCAGTTTCTCTCATGATGAGGATGCATACACATGTTGTTGTTGTCTTGCATTTGTAACATGACAGCTTCCACACCATGAGATGATGCATCCAATGATACTGTTTTTTACTCCACAAGCTATATAATGACGTGTGAGACACATGGATAAGGTTAGCTCGATATCACACAGAGTTGATCTGGGGACATCAGCAGGGGAAAATCATCTATAAATTTTGACCAATCTCCAATTTACCTACATCTAAAATTTCAAGTGTGCAGACCCAAAATT